>NW_022167242.1:0-1297 GCF_008728515.1 Papio anubis | reverse complement strand
CAGAAGATCTCACCCAGATTCAGAGTTGTTACTGCTCAACTCATCAGACTGTGGAGGCCATCTGACTGGACACCTGAGCCGGCACATGAGCTCACCAGATGAGGTTCTGAGAGTCCTTTAGCTGGATGGACTAGAACACGAAGGGCAGGGAGAGCACACAGCCTGGTGATTGGGGCTGTCAGCAGTTACCCAGATAGTCCTTGGGGTGGAAGTGTGGGCCCTGAAGGGCACAGATGGTGGAGTTGGTGGGGTGGGGCAGGTAGAGAGAGACAGGTTGGAGAGGAGGGCGGTCTCTGGATCAGTGGAGGCTTTGTGTACTGTGGAATGGAGTTCGGATGTAGGGCTGAGGAACTTGCAAAGAGAGCAGTGCTGGGAACACTCTCTTGGCAGCTATGAGAAAGATGAATGCAAGACCAATGAGACTGGAGGCATGGGGTGCAGTTCTGAGGTGGAGAGGATGACTGCCTGACCTCAGGCAGCGGCCAGGGGCAGTGAGTTGGGAGAGGAGGGTCAGATATCAGAGAGGTTACAAACTAGACTTAACGTAGTAAATAGATCTAGGGACACAGAGAGCTTGGAGGAGCAAGAGGGGATTGCAGAGACTCCTAGGGGTTTGCTTTGGCTTCTTGTTTAGTGTAGGGGGATTGCTAATTGTGCATCCATTACCTGTTGCTGTAATGATGCTGTGTGATGAACAGTCATAAAATCTCAGTGGCATATGGCAATAAATATGTATTTAATTTGGGCATTTAAGGGAGTTCAACTAATCGGGACTAGATTTGGCTAATTTCTTTCTTTCTTTTTTTTTTTTTTTGAGACAGAGTCTTGCTCTGTCGCCCAGGCTGGAGTGCAGTGGGGCAATCTTGGCTCACTGCAACCTCCGCCTCCCAGGTTCAAGCCATTCTTGTGCCTCAGCCTCCCGAGTAACTGGGATTACAAGTGTGTACCACCACGTTTACCTAATTTTTGTAGTTTTAGTAGAGGCAAGGTTTCACCATGTTGGCCAGGCTGGTCTCAAACTCCTGACCTCAGGTGATCTACCCACCTTGGCCTCCCAAAGTGCTGGGATTACAGGTATGAGCCACTGTGCCCAGCTGACTTGGCTAATTTCAACTGGGTTCACTTATACATCTTCGGTCAGCTGAAAAGGTCCCATGTGACTTTGGCTGGGTTTATTCACACTTCTGGTGATCAACTGGCTGTTGGCTGACCTAGGACAACTTCAGCTGGAAAGGCTGGGGTGACCAGTGACCAGTGATGCTTCTTGGGCCTCACGCTCCAGTGGCTCGCCCAGGAA
>NW_022167241.1:0-1297 GCF_008728515.1 Papio anubis | reverse complement strand
TCAGGAAATCGAGACCATCCTGGCTAACACAGTGAAACCCCGTCTCTACTAAAAATACAAAAACTTAGCCGGGCGAGGTGGCAGGCGCCTGTAGTCCCAGCTACTCAGGAGGCTAAGGCAGGAGAATGGCGTAAACCCGGGAGGTAGAACTTGCAGTGAGCTGAGATCCGGCCACTGCACTCCAGCCTGGGCGACAGAGCGAGACTCTGTCTCAAAAAACAAACAAACAAACAAACAAACAAACAAAAAAAACAAAGACATCAAAATGTTTTGTAGGGGCCTGTTGCAGTGGCTCATGCCTGTAAGCCCAGGACTTTAGGAGCCTAGGCAGGCGGATCACTTGAGGCCAGGAGTTAAAGAGTAGGCTGGCCAGCCAGGCACTCACACTTATAATCCCAGCACTTTGGGAGGCTGAGGCAGATGGATCATCTGAGGTCAGGAGTTCGAGACCAGCCTGGCCAACATGGCGAAACCCCGTCTCTACAAAAAATACAAAAATTAGCCAGGTGTGGTGGCGAGCACCCGTAATCCCCAGCTACTAGGGAGGCTGATGCAGGAGAATTGCTTGAACCCAGGAGACGGAGGTTGCAGTGAGCTGAGATCGTGCCACTGAACTCCAGCCTGGGTGACACAACTAGACTCTGACTCAATAAAAAAATAAAAATATTTTGTAGAGGCTGGACGCATTAGCTCACGCCTGTAATCCCAGCACTTTGAGTAACCAAGGTGGGTGGATCACCGGAGTCCAGGAGTTAAGATCAGCCTGGGTAACATAGGCACCAAACCCACCTCTACAGTTATTCCTGGTGGTGCTCACCTTGACCACCTGGCTCCAGTGCTGTCTGCCAGGGTTCTTGGCTGTAAACTCTCGGATTCACACGAGTACTGAATTCTGCACATGCGTGGTCCTGAAAGTGAGTACCCCTTACATTTTGCATCTCAGGACCTCACTGGTCTCACCATAGCCCTAGTCATGCTCTTTTCTGTTTGTTCTATCTGCACTTGAATTGATGTCTCCTCTTTTTTCACTTCCTCATGGGTTAATTGAAAATTGTTTATGGTTCCATTTATCCCCTCTATTACATTTTTTTTTGAGACGGAGTCTCGCTCTGTCGCCCAGGCTGAGGCTGGGGTTCTGTG
Source organism: Papio anubis (assembly GCF_008728515.1). Taxonomy (NCBI): domain Eukaryota; kingdom Metazoa; phylum Chordata; class Mammalia; order Primates; family Cercopithecidae; genus Papio; species Papio anubis. The sequence continues at coordinate 157 of NW_022167241.1, read as the reverse complement.
GAGGGATCTCGGCTCACTGCAACCTCCGCATCCCGGGTTCACGCCATTCTCCTGCCTCAGCCTCCTGAGTAGCTGGGACTACAGGCGCCCGCCACCATGCCCAGCCTATTTTTTGTATTTTTAGTGGAGACGGGGTTTCACCGTGTTAGCCAGGATG
>NW_022167240.1:0-1297 GCF_008728515.1 Papio anubis | reverse complement strand
GGACCTGTCAGCTTGCTTTCTCTCCTGCAGAAGTTGAATGGCAGATTAATAATTGAGTGACTTTTGGGCATTTCTTAGGTCAAAGATGAAAAATCATTTCAGATACTTCCCTATATGCATAGGTCCCGCTGCCGTTGCCGGGACAGACATTGTCAGAGCCATCCTGTTTCTGCTACTGTGAGTCCTAGAGCAAAGGTGGTCTCCTCTGAAAGGCTCCTGCTGTCAAGGAGTTTTCAATTTGACATCTCGTCATTTAAAAATATCTATTTTATCGATATCGAGTGAGTGGTAGACCTTAAAATATTTCCTGGTTAAAAGTTTTGTGAGGGCCGGGCGCGGTGGCTCAAGCCTGTAATCCCAGCACTTTGGGAGGCCGAGACGGGCGGATCACGAGGTCAGGAGATCGAGACCATGCTGGCTAATATGGTGAAACCCCGTCTCTACTAAAAAGTACAAAAAAAAAACTAGCCGTGCAAGGTGGCGGGCGCCTGTAGTCCCAGCTACTTGGGAGGCTGAGGCAGGAGAATGGCGTGAACCCGGGAGGCAGAGCTTTTAGTGAGCTGAGATCTGGCCACTGCACTCCAGCCTGGGCGATAGAGCGAAACTCCGTCTCAAAAAAAAAAAAAACCAAAAAAACAAAAAAACAAAAAAAAAAAGTTTTGTGAGGTCGGAGCTGTGTCAGGAGACTAGCCTGGCGTTCTTTAGTGTAGTTGCTACTTTAGGTGAAGTTTGTGACGATACGTTGAGTAAACTGCCTTGAACAGGCTGCGGACAGCGTCTTCCCACACTGGTGTTTCTTTGGTGCAGATCTTGTAGGGAAGTGTCCCTGCTGTGCCGTTAGTTTCTGAGGCGACAGTTACGGTAGAAGTATCCTACCCTGCAGTCTGGCCTTGGGGGACAGTGGGAAGTAGCTTGGCGGGCTATGTGAACAGCATAATTTTCAGCACAGCATGTGAAAGTGCACCTCTGATCTCTGTGTGCGGGTCTGCTGTGCTGCTTTCATTGACCACAACATAGTGTGTCATCTCCAGTTTCCAGTTCGCTCGGGGTCGGCCTGCTTTTGCAGGTGGAGTTGGATTGGTGTGCAGGCCCGCCCACTCATTCACATATTGTCTGTGGCTGCTTTCCTGTGACAGTGGCACAGCTGGGTCGTTGGGACAGAAAGCCCAGAGAGGCTAAATATATTTACCATCTGATCGTTGAGGAAAATGGTTGCCTATCTTTAGTTATTACAAAATAGAACGTGGGAGCTTGTGGAGCAATCTGATATCTTCTCTGATTTCTTTTTCCTGATCTT
>NW_022167239.1:0-1297 GCF_008728515.1 Papio anubis | reverse complement strand
GAACAGGAGTTGTAGTTTTCCACTTCAATTGTAAAGCTTGAGGCTTGTGGACAGTGGCTAAGAGTTTAAAGGATTGTAGCCCATTTTGAACATCATATTTTTGGCAGCTGAAGAAATATGAGGAATGCTTAAAAAGGCACCAAATTGTTGTAAAAGATCACGGCCCCAAAGGTTAATATTAATGGGAACAATATAAAAGAACACTTTTCCTTGTTGTCCTTCAGGTCCTACACAGCTCAGGGGCTCGACAGTTTGGTAGACTATAGAAGCAGTACCTAGGCCGGATAGAGTAACCGATACTCGTTTCTTTTTCCAATGATCAGGCCATTGAGCCAAACATTATTATATACATCCGCTCCTGTGTCGACTAAGCCCTCAAAAAGTATCCCATTAATTTGCAATGAACATAAAGATTTTTGATCAGAAACTAAAGTTTCCCAGAAAACAGTTTTCCCAGTACTACCGAAACCTCCTTGACGAGACACATCTCTAGATAAGAAAAGAAAAAAAGGCAATAAAAGCAATTATGCAATACATTCCCCTGCCTCTAGGCGCATAAGTTGTGAGACTTGTACCATAATAAGGATTTCATCAGTAAAATCAGGATCAATAATTTTTGGGACCACCATTAACCCCCGCATAGCATTGCTGCTTTAACCTAGTAAAAGTCCTACATGTTCCTTTGGCAAAGGACCACACACTCTGGTAGCCAACTTATATATTCCTCTATTAGGAGATAAAGTATAAGGTTGGACAATAGCTAGGTCAGCAGCGGCACTCTGCTTAGTGGCAGCATAAAGCTGAGAAACTGGGGTAGGGTAAGATGTCTTTAAGGAGGACTCGAGGTTATTCCTTGATGTTGTAAGCCACTGCTTACTGGGTACTGGGGTAGGCCTGCATTGTAGTTGTTGGGGCCCCAAGCCTGCGGGCCCCGGCTTCCGTTTCCCGAGAGGGGTGACAGTACATTCCCACTTTTATCAGCTTTTGAACGGCATTCATTGGTCCAGTGTCGACCCTTGCCACATCGTTTACACATATCAGATGTGAGTCTAATTTTTTCTGGCATTCCTTTTTAAAATGGCAGGGTTGGCCGGGCGCGGTGGCTCAAGCCTGTAATCCCAGCACTTTGGGAGGCCGAGACGGGCGGATCACGAGGTCAGGAGATCCAGACCATCCTGGCTAACACGGTGAAACCCCGTCTCTACTCCTTTTAGCAGAAGGGAAGGTAACAGGGAAGGCTCATGGCGGAGAGATAGGAGAAATAGGAGCAGCGGTATCTTGCAATTTTAACAACTGT
>NW_022167238.1:0-1298 GCF_008728515.1 Papio anubis | reverse complement strand
CTGGGTCGCCCGAGCGCGATCCCGACCCAGGCAGCTAACTCTGACTCGGGCTTCCGGTGTGCGCTTGCGGCCCCGGTCCCCGGGCTCCCGGCTTCCGGCGCGCACTTGCGGCCCCGGTCCCCGGGCTCCCGGCTTCCGGCGCGCGCTTCCGGCCCCGGTCCCCGGGCTCCTGGCTTCCGGCGCGTGCTTGCGGCCCCGGTCCCCGGGCTTCCGGCTTCCGGCGCATGTTCGCGATCTGAACTGCCCCGGTTCCTGGGCTGCCGAAGCGCGCCTGCGACTAGGTATCATTAATAAGTCAGATCAGATTTCCTTTATAGGGATTCTAACCCACATTCCTTTACAGGAAAGGACTACAAATCATTACAGGATGGGTAATACCCAGAGTAGTCCTCTATCTCTCCTTACAAATAATTTCAAAGAAGTTAGAGCAAGGGGCCATGATCTTGGTATGGAAACCAGGAAAGGAAAGCTAATTACTCTGTGTCGCTCCGAATGGCCTGCCTTTGATGTGGGGTGGCCACCTGAAGGGACCTTCTGGCTTGCTGTCATTACTAGGGTAAAATCCAAGATTTTCCTACCTGGGCGTGCGGGCCACTTAGATTAAATCCCATACATCCTCATATGGCAGGACCTTGTTGAAAACCCGCCTCCTTGGCTGTCCCCTTTCCAATTGGCCTCTGAACCCTGTAAGGCACTGGTTGCTCGACCACTAAAATCCAAGCAACCAACTGCCCCCCTCATCCTGTTCTACCTGATAGCGGGGACCCACTGTTCACAGAACCCCCTCCGTACCCCTCCGGGCCCCAGGCCCCAGCCCCCCGGGCTGAGTCACGGGAGGGAGCAGGCGGACGGGAGGCGGCTGACGCACCCGGACCCACCCCCCGGGCTGAGTCACGGGAGAGAGCAGGCGGAGGGGAGGCGGCCGGCACTCACAGGCCTGCTGAAAGGAAAAGTAACTTTGAAGGGCCGGCGGGGCGGACGCAAGGGCGCACTTCGCGGACTAGCCCCCCCCAGCCGCCTGACTCCACGGTGGCTTTACCCCTTCGGGAAATAGGACCCCCAGATGACACAGGAATCCCCAGGCTCCAGTACTGGCCATTCTCCACCAGTGATCTGTATAACTGGAAGACTCAGAGTGCTTGGTTTTCAGACAACCCCAAAGATTTACTGGCTTTACTGGATAGTGTCATGTTCACCCACCAGCCCACTTGGGATGATTGTCAGCAGCTCCTCCGAATCTTGTTTACCACGGAAGAGCGAGAGAGAATACAGGTAGAAGCTAGAAAGCTGGTCCCGGG
>NW_022167237.1:0-1298 GCF_008728515.1 Papio anubis | reverse complement strand
CCCATCTCTACAAAAAATAAAATAGAATAAATTAGCTGGACGTGGTGGTGCGTGCCTGTGGTCCCAACTACTTGGGAGGCTTATGTGGGAGGATCCCTTGAGCCCAGGAGGTCAACAAAGTGAGACCCTGTTTAAAAACAAACAAACAAACAAAAAACGTCAAACTCTGAATCTGATCAAGGATCTAATAAACAATTTAAAGGCAATACAGATAGGGGCAGAGGGGCATGTTAAATAATTCCATGGGGATGTAATCAGTAAAATCCATACCTTGTGAAATTCTAAATAAATGCTGTCCAATAAAAATATAAAGCAAGCCATATAGGTGATTTTATATTTCTAGTAGCCACATTAAAAACAAAAAGAAGCAAGTAAAATTAGTTTTAATAATGTTTTATCTAATGCAAATATATAAAATGTTATTTCAAAATGCATCAATACAAAAACTCTTAATGAGATAGTTTACGTTATCTTATCATACTGTCTTTGAAATCTGGTGTGTGTTTTAAATTGACAGACCATCTCAATTCGGACTAGTCATGTTTCAGGTGGTCCACTGTCACATGTGGCTAGTGGCTTCTGTATTAGACAACATAGCTCTAAAGTACCAATAACCTGGTTTCTTTAATAAACAGTTACAAAGTGGTAAAAGAAAGAGGGGGAAACTTCTACATTAAAAGTGACCTAAGAGGCATATTAACCTGTTGGGAGCAAGTCCCCCAAAATCTGGCCATAAACTGGCCCCAAAACTGGCCATAAACAAAATCTCTGCAGCACTGTAACATGTTCATAATGGCCCTAACGCCCACGCTGGAAGATTGTGGGTCTACTGGAATGAGGGCAAGGAACACCTGGCCTGCCCAGGGTGGAAAAACATATAAAGGCGTTCTTAAGCCACAAACAACAGCATGAGCGATCTGTGCCTTAACGACAAGCTCCTGCTGCAGTTAACTAACCCAACCTATTCCTTTAATTCAGACCATCCCTTCGTTTCCCATAAGGGATACTTTTAGTTAATTTAATATCTATAGAAACAATGCTAATGACTGGTTTGCTGTTAATAAATATGTGGGTAAATCTCTGTTCGGGGGTCTCAGCTCTGAAGGCCGTGAGACCCCTGATTTCCCACTTCTCACCTCTATATTTCTGTGTGTGTGTCTTTAATTCCTCCAGCACTGCTGGGTTAGGGTCTCCCTGACCGAGCTGGTCTCGGCAAGTGGCATCCATTTGTGGGGGCTCGAATCCGGGTTAAAGGGTCGCTGGAGCGATGGTTGGAATGGAAAAACTAAGCTGGAGGA
>NW_022167236.1:0-1298 GCF_008728515.1 Papio anubis | reverse complement strand
TTCCACAGAAATAAGGCTAGCAAAGAGATACACGAAATGCAGATGTACCATTGTGAGTGGAAGTCTCACATCACAAAGCAGTTTCTCAGAAAGCTTCCTTCCAGATTTCATGTGAGGATATTTCCTTTTTCAGAGTAGCCCTCTATGGGCTTCCAAATAGCACTTTGCCAATTCCAAAAGAACTGTCTTAGCGAAAGTCTTCTTGAGGGGAAAGCTGTATCTCTGGGAGATGATTTCACAGAACACAAAGAAGTTTCTCAGAAAGCTTCTTTCTCTTTGTTATCGGAGGATATTTCCTTTGGCCCTATAGTCTTCAAAGGGATCCGAAATATCTGTTGTCAGATTCCACAGAAATAAGGCTAGCAAAGAGATCCACGAAATGCCGATGTAACTTTGTGAGTGGAAGTCTCACATCACAGAGCAGTTTCTCAGAAAGCTTCTTTCCAGATTTCATGTGAGGGTATTTCCTTTTTCACCACAGCCCTCTATGGGCTTCCAAATAATGCTTTGCGAATTCCACAAGAACTGTCTTAGCGAAAGGCTTCTTGAGGGGAAAGCTGTAACTCTGTGAGAAGATTTCAGAGAACACAAAGAAGTTTCTCAGAAAGTTTGTTTCCAAATTCCATCTGAGGATATTTCCTATTTCAGCATAGCCCTCTATGGGCTTCCAACTATCACTTTGCCAATTCCACAAGAACTGTCTTAGCAAAAGGCTTCTTGACGGCAAAGCTGTAAGTCTGTGAGATGATTTGACAGAACACAAAGAAGTTTCTCAGAAAGCTTCTTTCTCTTTGTTATCGGAGGATATTTCCTTTGGCCCTATAGTCGTTAAAGGGATCCGAAATATCTTTTCTCAGATTCCGCAGAAATAAGGCCAGCAAAGAAATCCACGAAATACAGATGTAACTATGTGAGCTGAAATAACAGAACACTAAGCAGTTTCTCAGAAAGTTTCTTTCCAGATTTCATCTGAGGATATTTCCTTTTTCACCGTTGCCCTCTATGGGCTTCCTAATATCACTTTGCCAATTCCACAAGAACTCTCTTAGCGAAAGGCTTCTTGAGGGCAAAGCTGTAACTCTGTGAGAGGATTTCACAGAACACAAAGAAGTTTCTCAGAAAGCTTCTTTCTCTTTGTTATCGGAGGATATTTCCTTTGGCCCTATAGTCTTCAAAGGGATCCGAAATATCTGCTCTCAGATTCCACAGAAATAAGGCTAGCATGGAGATCCACGAAAGAGACATGTAACTCTGTGAGATGAATTGACAGAACACTAAGCAGTTTCTCAGAAATCTTC
>NW_022167235.1:0-1298 GCF_008728515.1 Papio anubis | reverse complement strand
ATGTGGCACATATACACCATGGAATACTATGCAGCCATAAAAAAGGATGAGTTTGTGTCCTTTGTAGGGACATGGATGCATCTGGAAACCATCATTCTCAGCAAACTATCTCAAGAACAGAAAACCAAACACCACATGTTCTCACTCATAGGTGGGAACTGAACAATGAGATCACTTGGACTCGGGAAGGGGAACATCACACACTGGGGCCTATTGTGGGGAGGGGGATGGGGAGAAGGATTGCATTGGGAGTTATACCTGGTGTAAATGACGAGTTAATGGGTGCTGATGAGTTGATGGGTGCAGCACACCAACATGGCACAACTATACATATGTAACAAACCTGCACGTTATGCACATGTACCCTAGAACTTAAAGTATAATAATAAAAACAAACAAAAAAAAGAAATTGCTGTCCTATCAAGGTGCCTTTCTCTAATGATCAAGTTTGCTTTTGAATCCAATGAGCACATGTTATTCAGATACTAATTGATTAAGAAAAAGTTATTGAGGGAGGGGGCAGAGCAAGATGGCCGAATAGGAACAGCTCCAGTCTCCAACTCCCAGCGCGAGCGACACAGAAGACCAGTGATTTCTGCATTTTCAACTGAGGTACTGGGTTCATCTCACTGGGGAGTGCCGGACGATCGGTGCTGGTCAGCTGCTGCAGCCCGACCAGCGAGAGCTGAAGCAGGGCGAGGCATCGCCTCACCTGGGAAGCGCAAGGGGGAAGGGAATTCCTTTTCCTAGCCAGGGGAACTGAGACACACAACACCTGGAAAATCGGGTAACTCCCACCCCAATACTGCGCTTTAAGCAAACAGGCACACCAGGAGATCATATCCCACACCTGACCAGGAGGGTCCCACACCCACGGAGCCTCCCTCATTGCTAGCACAGCAGTCTGTGATCTACCGGCAAAGCAGCAGCGAGGCTGGGGGAGGGGCGCCCGCCATTGCTGAGGCTTAAGTAGGTAAACAAAGCTGCTGGGAAGGTCGAGCTGGGTGGAGCTCACAGCAGCTCAAGGAAACCTGCCTGTCTCTGTAGACTCCACCTCTGGGGACAGAGGCAGCAGAAACCTCTGCAGACGCAAATGACTCTGTCTGACAGCTTTGAAGAGAGCAGTGGATCTCCCAACACGGAGGTTGAGATCTGAGAAGGGACAGACTCCCTGCTCAAGTGGGTCCCTGACCCCTGAGTAGCCTAACTGGGAGACATCCCCCACTAGGGGCAGTCTGACACCCCACACCTCGCAGGGTGGAGTACACCCCTGAGAGGAAGCTTCCAAAGCAAGAATC
>NW_022167234.1:0-1298 GCF_008728515.1 Papio anubis | reverse complement strand
GGACCTGTCAGCTTGCTTTCTCTCCTGCAGAAGTTGAATGGCAGATTAATAATTGAGTGACTTTTGGGCATTTCTTAGGTCAAAGATGAAAAATCATTTCAGATACTTCCCTATATGCATAGGTCCCGCTGCCGTTGCCGGGACAGACATTGTCAGAGCCATCCTGTTTCTGCTACTGTGAGTCCTAGAGCAAAGGTGGTCTCCTCTGAAAGGCTCCTGCTGTCAAGGAGCTTTCAATTTGACATCTCGTCATTTAAAAATATCTATTTTATCGATATCGAGTGAGTGGTAGACCTTAAAATATTTCCTGGTTAAAAGTTTTGTGAGGGCCGGGCGCGGTGGCTCAAGCCTGTAATCCCAGCACTTTGGGAGGCCGAGACGGGCGGATCACGAGGTCAGGAGATCGAGACCATGCTGGCTAATATGGTGAAACCCCGTCTCTACTAAAAAGTACAAAAAAAAAACTAGCCGTGCAAGGTGGCGGGCGCCTGTAGTCCCAGCTACTTGGGAGGCTGAGGCAGGAGAATGGCGTGAACCCGGGAGGCAGAGCTTTTAGTGAGCTGAGATCTGGCCACTGCACTCCAGCCTGGGCGATAGAGCGAAACTCCGTCTCAAAAAAAAAAAAAACCAAAAAAACAAAAAAACAAAAAAAAAAAGTTTTGTGAGGTCGGAGCTGTGTCAGGAGACTAGCCTGGCGTTCTTTAGTGTAGTTGCTACTTTAGGTGAAGTTTGTGACGATACGTTGAGTAAACTGCCTTGAACAGGCTGCGGACAGCGTCTTCCTCACACTGGTGTTTCTTTGGTGCAGATCTTGTAGGGAAGTGTCCCTGCTGTGCCGTTAGTTTCTGAGGCGACAGTTACGGTAGAAGTATCCTACCCTGCAGTCTGGCCTTGGGGGACAGTGGGAAGTAGCTTGGCGGGCTATGTGAACAGCATAATTTTCAGCACAGCATGTGAAAGTGCACCTCTGATCTCTGTGTGCGGGTCTGCTGTGCTGCTTTCATTGACCACAACATAGTGTGTCATCTCCAGTTTCCAGTTCGCTCGGGGTCGGCCTGCTTTTGCAGGTGGAGTTGGATTGGTGTGCAGGCCCGCCCACTCATTCACATATTGTCTGTGGCTGCTTTCCTGTGACAGTGGCATAGCTGGGTCGTTGGGACAGAAAGCCCAGAGAGGCTAAAAATATTTACCATCTGATCGTTGAGGAAAATAGTTGCCTATCTTTAGTTATTACAAAATAGAACGTGGGAGCTTGTGGAGCAATCTGATATCTTCTCTGATTTCTTTTTCCTGATCTT
>NW_022167233.1:0-41836 GCF_008728515.1 Papio anubis | reverse complement strand
TGTGTGTGTGTGTGTGTGTGTGTGTGTGTGTGTGTATATATATATACACACACACACACACAAAGGCCAGGAGCAGTGGCTCACTCCTGTAATCCCAGCACTTTGGGAGGCCAAGGAGGGCAGATCACAAGGTCAAGAGATTAAGACCATCCTGGCCAACATGGTGAAACCCCGTTTCTACTAAAAATACAAAAATTAGCTGGGTGTGGTGGTGCGTGCCTGTAGTCCCAGCTACTCGGGAGGCTGAGGAAGGAGAATCGCTTGAACTCAGCAGGTGGAGGTTGCAGTAAGCTGAGATGGCAACACTGTACTCCAGCCTGGCGACGGAGCAACACTCTGTCTCAAAATAAATAAATAAATAAATAAATAAATAAATAAATAAATAAATAAATAACAAAAAAAGATCCAGACTTCTCATTGTTGCCCAGAAGGGCCCTGCCCACTTCTCCATGCCACCTGGTTCTGCTTTTCCTCTCAGAGCAACATGGCAGCCAAAGCCCCTCCAGTATGGCGAGCTCTTTTCACCTCAGAGCCTTGCATTTGCTTGCTGTTTCTCTTTCTTGGAGTGTTTGTCTTTGAGCTCTCTCCGTGACTCTTTCTTCTTAAGTAGTTTCTCAGTCTCAATTTTAATTTCCCCTTCTTCAAGCAAACGGTACATTCTTCATATTACTCTAACACACTCCCATAAACATGGGATTCTTTTGTTTGATTATTGTCTTTCATACCCGCAAGCTTCACGAGGGAAGGACTCATTCCTATCTTATTCACCAACATGCCCCCAGGCCTGAATGAGTGAATGACCCAAACAAGGACTAACATGAGCCTGAACTAAGATGAAGAGGAGCTGGGAGCAGGGAGGAGGAGATGGAAGGGGTGTAGGCAGTGGGAATCGATACGGCTCGATGACTAATTGGCTGTGGGTGGTGAGAGAGAAGGAGTGACAATGACATTTCGGTTCCTGGATTGAGTGACAGAGTGGAAGTTATGTCTTTATTATAGAGACAAGGAATGCAAGAGAGAGAAGTTTATGAGGCAAAGTCAATAAGATGAGTTTTAGGTATATTAGGTTTGGGGCATTGGGAGGTAGAAGACCAGCGTGGAATTCGATACAGGAATGTAGAGAGAAGTAGAAAGGCTCAAGCTGCAGACACGTACTCAGGAGCTGTCCACATGCACGATGATTGAAGTCAAAGGAAAGACATCCATCAAAGGAGGATGGAAAGAGTATGGGTGCAAAGGAGAGGAGACATGAGTGCAGTTTCTTTCTGAGAATGCATCTCTCTGATGGATACAAGGGACATTGAGCTGCAGGGACCTGCTGGCCTTCCCCGGGCCTCCTAGGGATAGCTTGCTCCCAGGCTGACTAGATGAGAACCCATCATGGCAGAGCTCAGAGAAGAGCATATAGAAAGCCAAGTGGGGGACATCTGCCCTTGCCTGTCCTCTCTGAGAAAAAGACAAAGGGTTTCAGTCACACTGGGACCAATCAAAGAATGACATCCAGGCCAAGTGCAGTGAGTCATGCCTGTAATTCCAGCACTTTGGGGGGCTGAGGCAGGAAGATTACTTAAGCTCAGAAGTTTGAGATCAGTCTGGGCAACCTAGTGAGAGCTCATCCCCACAAATATTTTTAAAAAATTAGCTGGGCATGGTATATGCACCTGTGGTCCCAGCTACTCTGGAGGCTGAGTGGGAGGATTGCATGAGCCCAGGAGGTGGAGGCTGCAGTGAGCTGTAATCATGCTACTGCACTCCAGCCTGGGCAACAGAGTAAGACCCTGTCTAAAAATAATAATAATAATAATAATAATAATAATAATAATAGTAGTAATAGTAATAAAACAGAGTAAGACCCTGTCTCGAAAAACAAAAAACAAACAAACAAAAAGAAGGCATGATGTGCAGAACATCTTTTAACCTGCTGCACTGAACATGGGGATATGTGGGCAGGAATGTTATCAATACAGTTGGTGCGCTTGAGACCAAGAACCACATCCTCAGTCCAAACAATACTGTTTCCTCTCAGAAGTCTACTCTCTGTGAGAGTACATTCATACAGGTTCACTTATGGAGTGCCCTATTTTACCTGCTTATTTAAATAAGTTGTATTTCAAATAACAATAGATTTAACTCTTTAATAGAGAAAGGAGAATATAAATAATCATCATCATCTTCTAAAACAATACTACAATGGGCTTTTTTTCCTCCTAGTTTTTTCCACCGACCATAGGCTTTATAGTCAAAATCACATGTATGTGTGTGTGTATACAAAATGTATCTTGTGGCCAGGCATGGTGGCTCATGCTTGTAATCTCAGCACTTTGGGAGGCCGAGTGGATCATTTGAGTTCAGGAATTTGAGACCGGCCTGGCCAACACAGTGGAACCCCACCTCTACTAAAAAATACAAAAATTAGCCAGGTGTGGTTGCGGGTGCCTGTAATCCCAGCTACTCGAGAGGAGAGTGGCTTGAACCTGGGAGGTGGAGGTTGCAGTGAGCTGAGATCGTGCCACTGCACTTCAGCCTGGGCAACGAAGCAAGATGTTATCTCAAAAAATAATAATAAAATAAAATGTGTCTTGCTTTTTAAAAATAACCCAGATGACAACATACAATTTTTCAAAATTATTTTATTTTTATTATTATGGTACATCATAGTTATACATATTTATGGGGCACATATGATGTTTTCTATTTTAGAGATGGGATCTTGCTATGTTGTCCAGGCTGGTCTCAAACTCCTGGTCTCAAGTGATCCTCTTCCTTCAGCCTCCCAAGTAGATGGGACTGCAAGTGAGAGGCACTGTGCCTGGCATCTAGCTTTTTTTGGCGAAACATTATCTTGTAAGCAGTTTTTTCCATACAGCCTCAGCATTTTGATGACTGTATGATACTCTTTTTCCAATTGTTGAACATTTAGGACATTTCTAATTGTTCTCTATTTTAAATATATATAATTATTTAAAAAGTCATCCATTAGTTTGCTAGGGCCACCATAACAAAGTACAATAGACCTAGGTGGCTTAGGCAACAGAATTTTTTTTTCTCACTGTCTGGAGGCTGGAAATCGAAGATCAGGGTGGGAGCAGGGTTGGTTTCTGCCCAGGCTCCTCTCCTGGGCTTGCCATTGGCCACCTTCTCCCTGTGTCTGCACTGCCTTTCCTCTGTATTTGGGCATCCCTGGTGTTTCTTTGTGTATTCAAATTTCCTCTTCTTATATAAACACTGCTCAGATTGAATTAGGGCCCATTTTAATAGACTCTGTTTAACTTCGTCATCTCTATAAAGGCTCTACTTCCAAATACAGTCAATTTTGAGTTACTGGGGTTAGGGTTTTAACATGTGAATTGGGGGTTACGGGGAGGCATAATTCAGTCCCATAACACATTATGTTTAATTTTTTCTCACTTGCAATTTTAGATCATTTTCTTTGGATAGATTTCCAGAGGGTAATCACTGGGCCAAATGATAAAAATATTTTAAGGCTCTTGAAAACTGCTTTTCCAAAGAATATAACAATTGGTACCACAGCAGCCTGATTAATTTTTTTTTCTTTTTAAATAAGTAAATGGGCTGGGTGCGGTGGCTCACACCTGTAGTCTCAGCACTTTCAGAGGCCCAGGCGGGCGGATCACTTGAGGTCAGGAGTTTGGGACCAGCCTGGCTAACATGGCGAAACCCTGTCTTTATTAAAAATATGAAAATAAGCTGGGTGTGGTAGCGGGTGCCTGTAATGCCAGCTACTCGGGAGGGTGAGACAGGAGAATTGCTTGAACCTGGGAGGTGGAGGTTGCAGTGAGCTGAGATCATGCCACTGCACTCCAGCCTGGGCAACAGAGTGAGACTCTGTCTCAAAAAACAAGCAAGCAAGCAAGCAAGCAAACAAACAAACAAAAAACAAAGAAAAAAATATAACAAATTTTGTGAGCACCGCCTTCATCAAGAAAAGGGCAAGGAGAAACAAAGTCATGAAAAGCTTGAACTGAATCTGTCCCAGGTCACCAAAAATTCTGCTTCCTATGGAGGTCTTGGAAATGCCTTTTTTTTTTTTTTTTCAAAGACAGGGTCTCACTCTGTCACCCAGGCTAGAATGCAGTGGTGCAGTCATAGCTCACTGCAGCCTCCAACTCCTAAGCTCAAGTGATCCTCCACCTCACTCTCCCAAGTAGATGGGAGTACAGGTGTGGAATCATGCCTGATTAACTTTTAAAATTTTTTGTAGAGTGGGAGTGTTGCTATAGTTCCCAGGTTGGCCTCAAACTCCTGGGCTCAAGCGATCCTCCCTTCTAGGCTGCCCAAAGCAGTGGGATTACAAGTGTGAGCTACCTTCCCTGGCTGTTGAAATGCATCTTTATTAAAAATCAAAATATAACCAGGAAACAGAAAGTGAGTATATGAATGGTGAAATTGTTACATATCCTATCTCATGCCATTCTTATTAGTTGAGTATTGTCTTTTACTGAAAAGCAACTCAAGCCAGCATCGACAAGAACTTTTTTTTTCTTTTTGTTTTGAAATGGAGTTTCGCTCTTGTTGGCCCAGGCTGGAGTGCAATGGTGCGATGTCGGCTCACTGCAACGTCTGCCCCCCGGGTTCAAGCGATTCTCCTGCTTCAGCCTCCCAAGTAGCTGGGATTACAGGCACTCACCACCATGCCCGGCTAACTTTTTGTATTTTTAGTAGAGACGGGGTTTCATCATGTTGGCCAGGCTGGTCTTGAATTCCTGACCTCAGGTGATCCACCCGCCTTGGCCTCCCAAAAGTATTGGAAGTGAGCCACTGTGCCTGGCCTAACAAGAACTTTAAGTATGGCAAACTTGTATCTTTCAGGTGTAAAATTAACTCAGCATGATAATTCCTGGCCACTATCTACCTCACAGCTTCAAACAGTTTTTTCAAGAACTAGGCATGCAGAAATAAATGGTGGATTTTATTGAAACCTATAGGCATTTTTGAATGACACTGTTACCAGCCATTAATTGGTTCAGAACCTTTGTAAGTTTTATTTAACTTGAGCTGTCTTTTTTTTTTAACCATTCTTTTTTCAATGCATTGCTCAGTATTTTTTAAGTTTCATGAACGCATGTTCAGTTCATTAGATTCCATGACCGTGTAATATTTTGATGCAGTGTTTTGTAAATGAAGCTGCATTTTCAGAGCAGTTCTGTGTGTTCTGTGATACCATCTTTTCTTTTTTTTTTTTTTTTTTTTGAGACGGAGTCTCGCTCTGTCGCCCAGGCTGGAGTGCAGTGGCCGGATCTCAGCTCACTGCAAGCTCCGCCTCCTGGGTTCACGCCATTCTCCCGCCTCAGCCTCCCAAGTAGCTGGGACCACAGGCGCCCGCCACCTCGCCCGGCTAATTTTTTGTATTTTTTAGTAGAGACGGGGTTTCACCGTGTTAGCCAGGATGGTCTCGATCTCCTGACCTCGTGATCCGCCCGTCTCGGCCTCCCAAAGTGCTGGGATTACAGGCTTGAGCCACCGCGCCCGGCTGATACCATCTTTTCAAAGAGAAACCTTTAAAACCTTAAAAACAAAACTGCCCCAAACCATAGAAAACTTGTAAGTGTGCGGTCCTTTTTCTTGTTCTCATTTTTTTCCCTTTCCTTTTTCTTGTCAATAACAAACATTTACCAGAGTCTACAGACGCTAGCTAAGGAAAGGCTGAGACGGGGTGGAAATGGATCGGAGGCAGGTGTCCGGGGTGATTGAGGGTAGGGTGGTTACATCTACAGATCCTGGTTATATTTTAACTTTTAATAAAGATGCATTTCAAGTCTTTGCTATTGTGAATAGTGCTGCAATAAACATACGTGTGCATGTGTCTTTATAGCAGCATGATTTATAATCCTTTGGATATATACCCAGTAATGGGATGGCTGGGTCATATGATACATCTAGTTCTAGATCCTTGAGGAATCGCCATACTGTTTTCCATAATGGTTGAACTAGTTTACAATCCCACCAACAGTGTAAAAGTGTTCCTATTTCTCCACATCCTCTCCAGCACCTGTTGTTTCCTGACTTTTTAATGATCGCCATTCTAACTGGTGTGAAATGGTATCTCATTGTGGTTTTGATTTGCATTTCTCTGATGGCCAGTGATGATGAGCATTTTTTCATGTGTCTGTTGGCTTGGAATCAACCCAAATGTCCATCAGTGACAGACTGGATTAAGAAAATGTGGCACATATACACCATGGAATACTACGCAGCCATAAAAAAGGATGAGTTTGTGTCCTTTGTAGGGACATGGATGCAGCTGGAAACCATCATTCTTAGCAAACTATCACAAGAACAGAAAACCAAACACTGCATGTTCTCACTCATAGGTGGGAACTGAACAATGAGATCACTTGGACTCGGGAAGGGGAACATCACACACCGGGGCCTATCATGGGGAGGGGGGAGGGGGGAGGGATTGCATTGGGAGTTATACCTGATGTAAATGGCCAGTTGATGGGTGCTGATGAATTGATGGGTGCAGCACAGCAACATGGCACAAGTATACATATGTAACAAACCTGCACGTTATGCACATGTACCCTAGAACTTAAAGTATAATAATAATAAAAAATAAATAAATAAATAAATTAATTAATTTTTAAAAAAAGATGTTGCAAAATGATTGTTTAAAATAACTCTAAGGAACACCTACAGCACTGGACAAGAGTAATTAAGCTATATTAGACACTGTCATTTGGAGAAAGCCTCTTTGAAATACTTTTGCTTAGTTTTCTAACATTTACATAAATGTCACTAGTAAGTACCTTTGAAGATCAGATAAGTTCCTAAATATTTAGCTATGATTAATTTCAGTAATTATTGGTGATTCAATATTAACCTAGAGAAAATATAAAATTGTATGTTCATTTATTATTTTTATGAAAATGATATCTATAGAATTTGGAAATATAAAAATAAATGGTGTTGTCTGACCACCAAAAAAAAAAAAAAAAAAGATGCATTTCAACGGCCAGACAAGGTGGCTGCCACCTGTAATCTCACCGCTTTGGGCAGCCCAGGAGGGAGGATTTCAAACTCCCAGGAGTTTGAGGCTAGCTTGGGCAACAGACTTTTTCAGAAAGGAAAATCACGTGTCACCCGGAGGACCATGGGAGGGATCATGTGGGTGAGTTGGTGAGAAGGAAAATAATACACACACACACACACACACACACACACAAAGGGGTGGGGTGGAGGAGAGAGCGAGAGGGAGGTGGGGGGGAGAGAGAGAGAGAGAGAGAAAGACTCAGAGTCTCTGAACTTGATAAGTTGTTAAAACTGTCTTTGAAACAGGAACTCGCCTTGGCTCCCGTGAACTGAAGAGCCCAGATCTCGCCCTCGTCTTTCTCGCAATCACCTTGCCTTTTAAAGCTGTTGCTGGAGGTAGCTTCCCCTGGCTAGGGAGGAGCTGCCTTGTTGTTCAGAGAGAGTCGGTCTTCCAAAACCAGGGGTGGGGTAAGTGGAAGCTGCAGACCCTCAGGGGATCCCTTTGGGACGGGGGAGGGAGGATTGGGGGGTGGGGATCCCTGGGAGGGATCTTGTCACTTTGGTTATCCTAAGAACTATATATTTTGAGGTGGGGATCCGAACTCCCCTTATATTAAGAAGAAAAGGTGGGGGTAGGGTGCAGACATTTTGCCAAATTACAGACGGAGCCGACTAGAACCAGAGCAATTCCCAAAGGAGGTCCTCCCACACCCACAGGAAGGCCAAAAAAAGGCTTGAAATTCAAATTATTTTTGGTGCTTGGGAGATGAGAGGGGGTGAGAGAGGGCAGCAGCAGTGAATGGGAACTGAAGGGGGAAGAAAAAACCAGAAGGCTTGGTTAGTATCATTCCAATGAAACAGGTCAGGAGAGCACCAAGGACTCTCAGACATGTAGTTGGACTTGGAATACTTTTATTATATGTCTACAGGGTAGACTGTAAAGGAGAATATCCACACATTTTACATAAACGTAGTTTCTGCTGTAAAGAAACTGCTGCTCTCCCTCCTTTTTTTTTAGCCTGTGTTTCTGGGATGACAGGACAGAGATGTCCTGTCTATTTCACTCTGCACCTCTCAAACCCCTTACCTCACCCAAGTTTCCTCCAGGAGGCTTCTTCCCTTCATGAGCTTTGGCCGTTTTGTTGTTTTGTCTGCTTATATTTTGCTTTTAAGAAGGATGAAAAAAAGATAGTGGGGTGAGGTAGAAATGGAGCACCCTGTGAGAGGCGAGAAAGCAGTACGCCCATTTGAGAATTGGGTGGAGGCAAAGGGAAAAGACCTTTGGAAAAGAACTGTCTCCTTTTTATTTTTATTGATTTATTTTTTGAGGCAGGGTCTCACTCTGTCGCCCAGGCTGGAGTGTGGTGGTGTGATCTTGGCTCACTGCAACCTCCGCCTCCTGCCTCAGGCCTCAAAGTAGCTGGGACTACAGGTGTGAGCCACCACGTCTGGCTGATTTTTTGATTTTTTTGTAGGGACGGGTTTTCACCATGTTGCCCAGGGTGGTTTCAAACTCCTGTGCTCAAGCAATCCACCTGTCTCAGTTTCCCAAATTGTTGGGATTACAGGCGTGAGTCACCATGCCTGGCCCGCACACTTTTTAGGTATCAGTTTTTCTCATCTCTTTCATCTCTTCAAAAGAGCGACTTGGATTGCACAGGATGCCCAGGTAGATACTGGACACCCAGTTAAATTTGAATTTCAGACAAACAGCAAATGACTAAAAATCTGACATGAGGATTCTGTGCATTTGAGGCAGTTCTTTTTTATTTTTGAGATGGAGTTCTGCTCTTGTTGCTCTTGTCGGCGCCATCTCGGCTCACTGCAACTTCCACCTCTCGGGTTCAAGCAATTCTCCTGCCTCAGCCTTCCAAGTAGCTGGGATTACAGGCATGTGCCACCACACTCGGCTAATTTTGTATTTTTAGTAGAGATGGGGTTTCACCATGTTGACCATGCTGGTCTCAAACTCCTGACCTCAGGTGATCTGCCCACCTTGGCCTTCCAAAGTGCTGGGATTACAGGCCTGAGACACCGCACCCAGCCCAAGGCGTTCCTAAATCACCTCTATAGGGGTGTTTAAACAGTGGGTACCCAGAGGGCACAGTTTTAAGGGAATCACTGTCTAGATCTCCCTGAGATGCAGTGAACGCCAGTTCATACTGGCTTCTGTCTTCCCACCTCTCCTTTCCCAACAGCTCTCTCACTTCTAAAAGAGGAAAGAAAGACGTGGCCCTGGGTCGTAAAAACCTTCAGGGCCAAGACAAGGGACAATGAGAAATATCCGTGTTTGTGCTGAGACAGGAAAGCCTTTTCTAACAGATACAAATCTTTTCACAGATTAAGCGGTTCCCAATTCATTGCTATCCATAAAATTTGGAGAAAAACCTAATTGAATTGTCCACAAACAGATCAATCATTAGAATATTTTTAAAGAATAAACTTTATTGGCCAGGCACGATGGCTCAAGCCTGTAATCCCAGCACTTTGGGAGGCTGAGGTAGGCGGATCACCTGAGGGCAGGGAGTTCAAGACCAGCCTGGCTTACATGGTGAAACCCCTTCTCTACAAAAATACAAAAATTAGCCAGGCTTGGTGGTGGGTGCCTGTAATCCCAGCTTCTTGGGAGGCCAACGCAGGAGAATTGCTTGAACGTGGGAGGCAGAGGTTGCAGTGAGCTGAGATCTTTCCACTGCACTTCAACCTGGGTGACAGAGTAAGACTCTGTCTCAAAAACAAACAAACAAGCAAAACTTTATTTTGTAGGGCGGTTTTGGGATTACAGCACAACTGGGTGGAAAGTAGAGAGTGTTCCCATTATACCCCCAACCCCACGCATAAAAAGCCTCCCCACAGAATAATTTTTGAAGGAAAATCTCTAACATAATTGAATGATGTTACCAAATACGGCCTTACTGAAAAACAGATCTCAGGTTCCCTGGCAAAAGTGTTTTTAGTCATTCCAGGATCCCTTTTGAAGCCATAAGCCTTTCTGGGTTATGTCCCAGTTTTCTTGCCTCTCGTCAGCCCTGGACATTGTCATAACAAAAGTCCTTGCAGCCTCATCTGCGTATTAATGTGACCAAAGCTGCTCAGAGCTTACATTCGTAAAAACGAGAAATAGGGAAATTATTAGGGCCAGGTGCGGTGGCTCATACCTGTAATCCCACCACTTTGGGAGGCTGAGGCAGCCCTCACTTGAGGCCAGGAGTTCAAGGCCAGCCTGGCCCACATGGTGAAACCCTGTCTCTACTAAAAATGCAAAATTAGCTGGGTGTGGTGGCACATACCTGTAATCCCAGCTACTTGGGAGGCTGAGGCAGGAAAATCGCTTGAACCCTGGAGGCGGAGGTTGCAGAGAGCCGAGATTGTGCCACTGCACTCCAGCCTGGGAGACAGAGTGAGACTCCATCTCAAAAAAAAAAAAAGAAAAAGAAATAGGGGAAGTATTGACATTACATCCTGCTCATTATTGCAATAAGTAATATTAATTGATGAATACTTAACTTCATTACATATACTTGTTTACTATAGATGTATGTATGCAAACATATAAACATACATATATTTAAAAATCCATCCTCATCTATCTCATTAAGACACTAATTTCTAATGCTATTTTACTGTATTTTGTTTAACTATCAATAAACTATATTTTTATCTTGTTATTAATAATTGTAATGATGACTTAGTCTCAAAAACTGTTTTAACACTTACAGCCTTATGGACACAGGATGTTTTTTAACATTGTAAAATCAATTTACATATGCATTTTTGTTTCAGAAAATATGATAGGGCAATCAATAAAAGATGTTCAAGCATAAAAATAGCTGACATTGGGATACAATTCTTTAGGGAAAGTGGAATGGAAGTATAGTTCAAGGAAGAAAGGGATAGATTTAACATTTCTGGCCGTCAAAGAACTGCTTGTTCAATTTTAAAAATGAATGATAGTGTCATATTACTATGGTACTGAGATTCTGTTGGACACCTTAAAAAGAGTGATATGACAGTTTTATTTCAAAATATCCCATGCTAACAACTGCAGAATACATCCCTTGTGAACACTTAAAGCTACGATTAAAAGTTATAGATGTCAAACTTTAAAGTGTGTGAAGAGATACATAGTTTTTCAGCATTTTAGGAGTTGTAGGTAAGGAAAAGTTTGAAAGCTGTTGCTTTTTTTTTTTTTTTTGAGACAGAGTCTTGCTCTGTCACCCAGACTGGAGTGCAGTGGTGCAATCTCTGCCCACTGCAACCTCCACCTCCTGGGTTCATGCGATTCTCCTGCCTCAGCCTCCCGAGTAGCTGGGATTACAGGCACCCACCACCATGCCTAGCTAATTTTTTTATTTTTTTGATAGAAATGGGGTTTCACCGTGTTGGCCAGGCTCGTTTTGAACTCGTGATCTCAGGTGATCCGCCTGCCTTGGCCTCCCAAAGTGCTGGGAGTACAGGCATGAGCCACCGTGCCTGGCCGAAGGCTGTTGCTTTCTACCATCCTCTTACTAACTTCCTGTTCACAACATAATACTTATATTTCCCAATTTTTTACAACCTGGAACAATAGAAACGGTAGACATAATTGTCCCTACAATTTCAGAGGATTCCTAGTCTGAAATTCTTTGTACCGCACTATGCCGCTCTTCTACTCTGAACTGGGTATTAGTTACAGGGTCACAGTACAGTACAAGGACTTAAATTGGAGAAACCAGAAATAAATCAGCCCCCAGACCTCCTGGATGTACTATTTCAAGAATATGCAGTTACATTTCGGAGGCCCCAATTTGACTCATGGTGCACTCAGGAACACATAATTACCAGCTGCATTCTAACAGACTTCTGCTGTAATGCTTGCTTCTGAATGTGATGCTTGCTACCATGATGTCACCTTCTGAAAACAGGGGACAGCCATGGCAGCATTTATGGCAACACATTGAAACTAACCAACCTTCATGTGCACCTTGCTTTGCTCTGGAGAGAAACTTTCTCGAATACCAGGTGAGGTTCTGGTAGAGTTTCTCCAAGTGTTGAAACTTTCTTCTCAAGGAAGGCAGAAAAATGGATGGAAGCAACCAAATGCCCAAAGAGCAGAGGAAGTGCTCATGGGGGCAGCTATGTGAGAGGGATTGTAGCAGTTGAGGTGGGAGAGGAATGAAGTGCTGCTCTTTAAGTCAGAACTAAAAACTGAATGTTAGCCCCCCAGGATTTAAGGATTGCCAGCCCCAGTGTGCAAAACTGGGCTTAGTCTGTGGAGTTCATAAATAGGGATGCCTCAGTTATCCAGGATCAAGAGGGATAAATGTTCACCATAAGTCCATAAGTTTTTTATATAGATATATATACACACGTACACACACATATTGAGATAGGGTCTCCTCTGTCACCCAGACTGGAGTGCAATGGCACTATCATGGCTCACTGTAGCCTTGACCTCCTGAGCTCAGGTGTTTCTCCTGCCTCAGCCTTCTGAATACCTGGGACTACAGGTACATGCCATCACGTCTGGATACATACACATATATATAATTTTTGTTTTTGAGACGGACAGAGTCTTGCTCTGTCGCCCAGGTTGAAGTGCAGTGGCACGATCTCGGCTCACTGCAACCTTTGCCTTCCAGGTTCAAGGAATTCTCCTGCCTCAGCCTCCCAGCTTGCTGGGACTACAGGTGCACACCACTAGGCCCGGCTAATTTTTTGTACTTTTAGTAGAGATGGAGTTTTGCCATGTTGGCCAGGCTGGTCTCAAACTCCTGGCCTCAAGTGATCTGGTCGTCCCGGCCTCCCAAAGTGCTGGGATCATAGGCTTGAGCCACTGCGCCTGGCCCCGGCTAGTTTTTGTTATTTGTTGTAGAGATGGAGTTTTGCCATGTTACCCAGGCTGGTCTCAAACTCCTGGACTCAAGCGATCCGCCTGCCTCGGCCTCCCAAAGTGCTGGGATTACGTGCATAAGCCACAGCACCTGTCCTTAAGTGATTAAAAAAAAAAATAGATAACATCTATTCAAACAGAGAACACTCACAATAAATTTTTTGGCTTTAAAACTCTTTCTTGTCCAAACGCAGTGGCTCATGCCTGTAATCCCAGCACTTTGGGAGGCTGAGACAGGCGGATCACCTGAGGTCAGGAGTTCAAGACCAGCCTGACCAACATGGAGAAACCCTGTCTCTACTAAAAACACAAAATTAGCCGGGCGTGGTGGTGCAGGCCTGTAATGCTAGCTACTCGAGGAGGCTAAGGCAGGAGAATCGCTTGAACCCGGGAGGCAGAGGTTGCAGTGAGCTGAGATTTGTGCCATTGCACTCCAGCCTGGGCAACAAAAGCGAAACTCCGTCAAAAAAACCAAAAAACCTCTTTCTTTAATTAAGCTTTGTATTTGGAGATAATTTTAGATTCACATGGAATTGTCATAAATAATTCAGAGGTACTGCATAGCCTTTCCCCCTTTTCCTGAATGGTAGTCTCCTGTAAATCATAGTGAGATGCCATAACCAAGATATTGACATTGAGTGAGCCAAGACACAGAACACTTCCATCAGCACAAGTAACCCTATGTTGTTCTTTTTTTTTTTTTTTTTTTTTTTGAGACGAAGCCTTGCTCTTCGCCCAGGCTGGAGTGCAGTGGTGCGATCTTGGCTCACTGCAAGCTCCGTCTCCCAGGTTCAGGCCATTCTTCTGCTTCAACCTCCCAAGTAGCTGGGACTACAGGCTCCCGCCACCACGCCCCGCTAATTTTTTGTATTTTTTTTAGTAGAGACGGGGTTTCACCATGTTAGCCAGGATGGTCTCGATCTTCTGTCGCCCAGGCTGGAGTGCAGTGGCCGGATCTCCGCTCACTAAAAGCTCCGCCTCCCGGGTTCACGCCATTCTCCTGCCTAGCCTCCGGAGCAGTTGGGACTACAGGCGCCCGCCACCTCGCCCGGCTAGTTTTTTGTATTTTTTAGCAGAGACGGGGTTTCACCTGGTTAGCCAGGATGGTCTCGATCTCCTGACCTTGTGATCCGCCCATCTCGGCCTCCCAAAGTGCTGGGATTCCAGGCTTGAGCCACAGCGCCCGGCCTGTGTTGTTCTTTTATAGCCACACATACTTCATACTTCCTTCCTTCCCACCACACCCACTTCTTTTTTTTTAGACAGAGCCTTGCTCTGTCACCCAGATTGGAGAGCAGTGGCCTGATCTCCGCTCACTGCAACCTCCGCTTCCCTGAGTCAAGCGATTCTCCTGCCTCAGCCTCTTGAGTAGCTGGGATTACAGGCGCGCGCCACCACGCCCAGCTAATTTTTGTGTTTTTTTAGTAGACACGGGGTTTCACCGCGTTGGTCAGTCTGGTCTTAAACTCCTGACCTCGCGATTGGCCTGCCTCAGCTTCCCAAAGTGTTGGGATTACGGGCGTGAGCCACCGTGTCCAGCGCATACCCTCTTCTTAATCTTTGACACCCACAAATCTGTTCTCCATTTCTATACTTTTATCATTTCAAAATGTTCTATAAATGGAATCATATAGTATGTAACCTTTTGTTTGGCTTTTTTTGCTTGGCATGATTCTCTGAAGATTCATCAGGTTGCTGTGTGTATCAATAGCTTGTTCCTTTTTATTGCTGAATAGTATTCCATGGTATGATGAACTACATTTTGTCTGATATTCACCAGCAGAAGGACATCTGGGTTGATTCCAGTTTTTGGCTATTATAAGTAAAGCTGCTATAAGCATTCCTGTATAGGTTTTGGTGTGAATACCGTAAGTCTTCATTTCTCTGGGATAAATGCCCAGAAGAGCAATTGCTGGGTCCTATGATAGTTGCATGTTTATTTTTATTTATGTACATTTACATTTATTTATCTATTTTACTGATAAGATCTTGCTCTGTCACCCAGGCAGGAGTGCAGTGGTGTCATCATGGCTCACTGCAGCCTCGAACTCCTGAGCTCAGGCAACCCTCCCTCCCCAGTCTCCCGGGTGGCTGGGACTACAGGCACATGTCACTGCGCCTGGCAAGTTTTTGTATTTTTCTTTGTAGAGACGGGGTTTTGCCATGTTGCCCAGGCTGGTCTCGAACTGCTGGACTCAAGCGATGTGCTTGCTTCAGCTTCTCAAAGTGCTGAGATTACAGGCGTGAGCCACTGCACCTGGCCTGTCACCCTTTTTCATTGTAGCCATGCTGATATGTGTGTAGGTATATCTCATTGTGGTTTTTCTCAGTGTGGTACAGTATTTTTAATTTGTACACTTTTTCCAGGCTTTTTATTTGTTAAGTCTTATGAACATTAATTAAAAACTTTTTTTATTAGGAAAAAGATACATAATGCACATGATGTAATATCTTAAAAACATAAAAGAGCACGAGAGAATCATTAAGGCTGCTCTTATCACCGCAGGGGTGATCTCCACTGCCATCCCCCCACCAGGCCATCCCTCCTACCAGCAAAACCACGTAGCACTTTCCACCTAAAACGAAGGCACTGATCACAGTTCAACCACATCTTACTCCAAGGTCATCCCCAGGAATGATGAAAATTGTCTTAAGCACATGTAACCTGTGGGAATGCTAGTTAACTTTTCAGCAATCCTATTTATGGGCATAGGAATGAACTGGATAAAACCATGCACTTGGCCGGGCGTGGTGGCTCACGTCTGTAATCCTAGCACTTTGAGAGGCTGAGGCCGGTGGATCACGAGGTCAGGAGTTCGAGACCAGCCTGATCAACATGGTGAAACCCCGTCTCCACTAAAAATACAAAAATTAGCCTGGTGTGGTGGCGCGTGCCTGTAATACCAGCTATTCAGGAGGCTGAGGCAGGAGAATCGCTTGAACCCAGGAGGCATAGGTTGCGGTGAGCTGAGATTGCGCCATTGTACTCCAGCCTGGGTGACACAGCGAGACTCCGTCTCAAAAAAACAAAACCCATGCACTCCTCCACACCCTCTCACCCACTTCTCCAGTGGTTCTTCCATTCTCCTGAGGTTTCTGATATGCTGAGGGCTACGAAACCATACTGCCAGGCTTTCTGAAATGAGATTTGCAATTGGAATCAATAATCAAACCTAAGAAAAGCTCCCGGAACTTTGGTTAGCTACTCAGAGGCCCTTCTCGTCTCACCTTATGAGTTCAGAGTTCTGTTCCAGAGACTGAAGTTGCCAGAAAGGTGACCATGTTCCTGTATGTCTTCTTAGGGAGCTGGAACTATGACAAATTCAGACACTGAAGGGTGCATTTGGTCATTCAGGCAATTAAAACACCCACAGCATCATTAAGTATTGGGCGTAAGGATAAATTTAGTTTGTGATAGTTTAATTGCTAAATGAAGGAGTTAAGCTGGACCGTCCTTAATTCTCCACTTGGTGCTACACTTAATTTTAATGTAGTTTGATGGACATGTGGAGTCATCATACAAATTATGATGAAATTTGGAAGAAGATTCCTGAGCAAGTTACCTGTCTCCAGTGACTCATGCTGAGTTTCACTAGGACTCAGAGTTCAAGCTGCTAACTAGGTTTTGTATCTGTTTTCCAGTAGCAGGAGTTTTAATGTGATTGGACACAAAACTGGCTACAATTTTTTGAAAAATATATCCGCAGACTGGCATTTTCTTTTTTCTTTTTTTGAGAGAGGGCCTCACTGTGGTCCTCCAGGCTAGGCTGGAGTGCAGTAGCACAGTCATCACTCACTGCAGCCTCAACTTCCTGAGCTCAAATGATCCTCCTACCTCAGCCTCCCAGGTAGCTGGGACTACACACTCATGGTGCCATGCCTGGCTGACTTTCTGTATTTGTAGTAGAGACAGAGTTTTACTATGCTGCCCAGGCTGATCTCCAACTCTTAGGATCAAGCAATTGCTTACCATGGCCTCCCAAAGTGCTGGGCTTACAGGTGTGGGCCAGCATGCCCAGACATGGCAAGTATTTTCAAGTATTTTTTGAGGATGAAGTTAGTTCTATGTTGTTTTTTTAATTAATTAATTTATTTTTATTTTTATTCATTTGTTTTTCTTTTTTTTGTTTTGAGACAGAGTCTCGCTCTGTCGCTCAGGTTGGAGTGCAGTCGCGCGATCTGGGCTCACTGCAACCTTCGCCTCCCAGGTTCAAGCAATTCTCTGCCTCAGCCTCCTGAGTAGCTGGGACTAGTACTTTTTATTTTTATGTTTTGAGATGGAGTCTCACCCTCTCACCCAGGCTGGAGTGCAATGGCGCTATCTCGGCTCAATGCAACCTCCGCCTTCCAGGTTCAAGCAATTCTCCTGCCTCAGACTCCCGAGTAGCTGGGATTACAGGTGCCTGCCACCACGCCTGGCTAACTTTTTGTATCTTTAGTAGAGATGGCATTTCACCATGTTGGCCAGGCTGGTCTTGAACTCCTGACCTCGTGATCCGCCTACCTCGGCCTCCCAATGTGCTGGGATTACAGGCGTAAGCCATCATGCCCAGGCCGTTACTTTGTACTTTAAAAAAATAATTGGTAACTCCTTTGTATGTGAGAACGCAAGAATTTAGAAGTCAAGCAGGGAAGCATCGACTTGTGATTCTGAGATGCTATCATTCTCCTTAAAACCTAAATTCTTCCATCTGTAAAATGAGATGAAAAGTCTCTAATTCCCTGAGAGTGGGGGAAAAAGAATATTTAATTCTTTTGAACTTTTTACTGAGTATATATATTGCCTATTAACAAAATAATAAAAGGACGTAAGTCCATGTGTCCAAATATCCTTTTTGCTTTTCTTTGTTTTCTATGGTTTGTAATAATCAGCTTGTGTTGGGAATTGCTGATGTAAAAGTCAACCCACTTCACTGACTACCATAGGCATCTCTTGGAATAAACTGGCTAGAATTTATTCTTGCTAATAACTTTGACTATATTGACCCACAAGTATTTATTAAGAGTAGCCCCTGTGTGAGCTCAGCACTGAAGCAGTGAATTATTTAACTAGTCTAAGCAAAAATAATGTCAAACATAGTGCTAAAACATGGTCATAGATCCAAAGTTAAGTACCTATTCATTCTTTCACTCTGAACTGGGAAGTCCCAGTTCTTCCCTCTAATCGCAGCGCAACACTGAGGATACAGGATTCCGAATGGTGCACTGCACTTATTCAAACTGATGGGAAAACAATACCATCAGCATGAATCAATAGGAATGGTGCTTTTGGCCAGCAGACTGTTATTTCTGGGGATGGCACACACACTCAGTTCTGAGGCTGAGAACTGACACTATTAGTGTCAGACTTGGCAGTACAGCAATGCTTTCCAAACTTTTTTACTAGGAAATAACTTTAGCACATGTAAGTATGCATGTATATGTGTGTGTATATATATATTTATATGTATATCTCCTGTTTATATTTTACAAGTCTGATTTTATAAACTTCCATATATTCCACCAGAGTTTTCTCTTTTTTGATTTTACTTTATTACTGTCCTTTACTGCTGTTTCCCTTACCCTATAAACAGAAATTTCCTAAGCTTCTTCCACTCCCCATTTTCCTGCTCTCAAGGCTCTGAGAATTTGAGCTAAGAGACAACCTTAAGTATTGGGTGAAGGTCACTGAACTACTATTCAGAACCCAGGGATTCAGATCATGACTGGCTGTGTGATTCTGAGATGCTATCGCTCTCCTTAAAACCTAAATTCTTCCATCTGTAAAATGAGATGAAAAATCTCTAATTCCCTGAGAGTGGGGAGAAAAAGAATAGTTAATAATTTATCATGAAGTGTTAGCTCTTTGGGATAAAAGTTTCAAATGAAATATGAGTATTTAAATTCAAAGGTTTGATACTGATTTTTCAAATTTAACATTGTCAGCACTTAACCGTGTTCCCTAAAAGCGTGAATTCACTGAATCCCAAATGCCGTGGTATGAGACAGTTATCTGTCATCACCACCTTCCCCATTCTCTTCACCCAGCATAGAGAAGTCACTGGTCCCTGGCTATCAGCTAATTAGTGACAGAGTCAGGAGTCAAAACTAGGTAGCTGGGTGTCAGAGTCTAGTTACTAGGCAGCCGGTAACTATGAAATCAGAGCCAGTGAACTTCCAACTGTGTCCTTTCCTTGCTCAAAAGCCTTCAGTGGCTCTTGAAGCCTACTAATGAGTACAGACTCCATAGCTTAGCAATAAAGACCCTCCAGCTACCTTTCTTTCCTGTTTCATTCCCCATGAAAATCCTTCGTATGTCCTCCCGTGCTCCAGCTGAACTGTACCAGCCACACCTCCCTGAATAGATCCCATGCACTCGTGCTCTGTGCTTTGCCTCTGATCATCTCTGTATCTGGAATTCACCTTCACCTTTCTACATTTTACCTTTCTTTCAAGGTCCTTGCAAGGGGCCATCTCCTTCATGCATTTTCCCCTGCCCCTCTCAACCACAGCTGGTTGATAATCTTCCCAGGGAATTTTATCTCTGCTCTCCTTTGCATGTATCAGTTTCTGGCTTTTATGATAGTTATTTCTGTACATACTATATTCCCTCCTTAGTAAGAGATGAGCTCCTCGAAGGTTGCAATATGATTTTCTTTCTCATGGAACTTTTAAATTATATTAAAAATTTTAATCATTCCTGTTCTTTTTTTTAAAAAAATAACCAAAAACATGCATGCTTGTTGCAAAATAATGAACCCTCACACAATACATCTCTTAGAAAGTGAAATCCACCATTATCACCCCTCTTCCCCTGCCCTAAGAGAACTGTGGTTAACAGTTTGGAAAGTATTCTTATAGACCTTTTTCATGTAAAAAATTATTTACAGAAATGGGATCATACTATATGTAAAGCTCTGTGCTTTTTTCACTGAAAATGTATAGTATTTTTCACATAGATATCTACCTCATTCTTTTTTTTTTGAGACAGCGTCTGGTTCTGTCATCCAGGCTGGAGTATAGTGGTGGATCTTAGTTCACTGCAACCTTGAACTCCTGGGCTTAAGCGATCCTCTTGCCTCAGCCTCCTGAGTAGCTGAGGCTACAGGTGTGCACCACCATGTCCAGCTAATTTTTAAAAATCGTTCATAGAGACGGGTGTCGCCATGTTGTCCATATTAGTCTGGAACTCTTGGGCTCAAGTGATCCTCCTGCTTTGACTTTTCAAACTGCTGGGATTATAGGCATGAGCCACCCCACCCAGCCCTCACTCTTTTCTAAGTGTAACATAGCATAAGATTGTAGCAATGCACCTGTTCAATCCCTTTTTGATGCGCATGAAAGCAATTTCCAATTTTTACTATTATGACCAATGCTGCAGTGAATATAAATACATATGTATGTGCACGTATTGCTATCTATATATCCATATAACTTTCTTTGGATATGCAATTGCTAGGTGCAATGGAATGGAGATTCTAAATGATGATAAATATAGGAAGTGTCGGGGTGGGAGGGAACAGTCTTGTTTTATGTTTTTCTATATCCTTCACAAGGCCTAACATTGCATCTACCAGTGTAGCTCGGTAGGTAAGAGACCAGGCTCTGGTCTCTGGCTGTCCAGGTTTGTATCAGCGCTTTATCTCTATGACTTAGCCATCTCATCACCATAAAATAATGGCAGGGTCATTGTCATTATAAAGCTTAAATGAGATAATACATGCATAACAATTAGCAATTAGTAAGTAACTGGAAAATAAGTAAATGCAAGACATACAGAAGGAAAAATGGTAATGGGTTCAGATAATTGTGGAATGAATTGGACTGAATAGAACAATGGCAGTTTGAGTAATCATTCTAGAAATGGATGGCACAGAACTATTCAAACTTTGCTATCAAAACCCATAGCAACTATTTATAAAATGACTGGCTAACATTAGAGGTGCAATGTGTAGCCCTGGAGCAATTCATCTCTGTGCAAAGTGAACTGGCCTGAACCAGAATCAAACCAATGACCTTGGCCTCTTTGGCCCCACACTTTCCCTCACAGAACTAACTGGCCCCAGCTGCAGCCTTATGTAATGGGTATCTATGAGGACAGAGAAAAATAGTTCCCTGCGGGGTGCACTGGCTCACCACTGGAGGTTGTTAGGTTATCTAGCCAACCAGCTATTAACATTGAAAATGAATAGAAAGTACATAAATAAATGCTTAGAGTAGTGCATAAGGCTTTCTGTTTAGATTCGTAGGTTCTAGGTCAGAAGTTTTCATCTTGGTGGCAAGGTTTCTATATCAACACTAGAAGATTCTAAGGTAGTCAACTCTGGGTTCTAGAACCAACTCTGCCACTAACTATTATAGCTTCAAAACCTTGAGCAAATTGTTGAGCTTTATTTTACCCTGGTACAACAAGGGGGCTGAAACAGCACATGTCAAAGGTCCTTTTTTGACATTCCTTTCCCCACAGATACAGTGTCACATTCTCAGACATCAGGGCTGTTTATTTTTGCACTGAACAAAATTAAAGTATACAATTAGGCAACGGCAATACTGTACTTTCAAAATGTGTCAATGAAGTGATGGCAAAAGTAAACATAAGAAGCTAGACACAGCCAGGCGCGGTGGCTCATGCCTGTAATCCCAGCACTTTGGGAGGCCGAGGCGGGCGGATCACTTGAGGTCAGGAGTTCGATACCAGCCTGGCCAACATAGTGAGACTCCGTCTCTACTAAAAATACAAAAATTAGTCAGGTGTGGTGGTGCGGGGCTGTAATCCCAGCTACTCGGGAGGCTGAGGCAGGAGAATCGCTTGAACCTGGGAGGCGGAGGTTGCAGTGAGCCAACATCATGCCACTGCACTCTAGCCTGGGCAACAAAGCGAGACTCAGTCTCAAAACAAAAACAAAAAAAAAAAAACAAGAAGAAGCTAGACACAGAAGGCCACATATGATATGATTCCACTTATATGAAATATCAAAAATAGGCAAATCCATAGACTGGATGGAAAGCAAGTTAGTGGTGACCAGGGGCTGGGAGAAGAGAAGAATGAGAGGTGACTGCTTAATAGGTATGGGGTCACCTTTAGAAGCGATGAAAATCGGTTGGAACTAGACAGTGGTGAGAGTTGTACAACATTGTGAATTTACCGAATGCCATGACATATACACTTTAAAATGGTAAAATTTATGTCACGTGTATTTTATCACAATAAAAAAGTGCCCCCCAAAAGAGAGAGAGGGATGGCAAAACATAGCAGGGCACAGACTCACTTGACCCCTGCTTCAATGTAACATGAGAGGAGGGTGGGGGTGGGGGTCCTCTGAGGAAGCTCTGGGAGATCCAGGAATAAGAAAGAGAGTAGACATTGGTGCAGGATTTGTCATCTAACTGGGGCCGGGTCCTGGCCAGGGACAAGTGTAGCAGTAAATGGGGCTCCAGTGAAGTATGAGCATCTCCCCGAGTGCACTGATGATGACCCTCCCTCAGTCCAACATGTTCCTGGCCTCCTCCCACTGGTGTCAAACCATATCCATCTAAGTCCCATTTCAAAGCCCACTCCCTTCTTGAGCTCCCCCACTGTACCCCACACAGAGACACATTTCTCTCTTTTTTTTTTTTTTGAGACAGGTTCTCACTCTGTCACTCAGGCTGGAGTGCAGTGGTATGATAATGGCTCACTGCAGCCTCAAATTCCTGGGCTCAAGTGACCCTCCCATCTCAACCTCTTGAGTAGCTGGGACCACAGGTGCA
This sequence comes from Papio anubis, assembly GCF_008728515.1. Lineage (NCBI taxonomy): Eukaryota > Metazoa > Chordata > Mammalia > Primates > Cercopithecidae > Papio > Papio anubis. The sequence continues at coordinate 19,242 of NW_022167233.1, read as the reverse complement.
TACCTGGCTAAATTAATTTTTTAAATTTTTTGTAGAGATGAAGTTTCCCTAGTTGTCCAGGCTGGTCTTGAACTCCTGCGCTCAAGGGATCCTCCTGCCTTGGTGTCCCAAAGTGCTGGGATTACAGGTCGTGAGCCACTGCCCCTGGCTATATCTTGTCCTTCTAAAAGTTGACAGCACTTACTCTCTGTGCCATTCCCAGGGCACAAGTCTGCTTCAGCTTTCTAGAGACACCTGTATTCTCTTACCACCCAAGGCCTTCTGTTTCTCTTTGCCTCCCAGCATCCAACACAGTAGTGCTCAGGAAATACTTGTGGCTCTGTGACGGAGTGACTCAGGCAGCCCCACGGGGAGTAGAGTTTTATGAGTTTAATATGAACCATACCATGAAATCTGAGAAATTTACCTCATTGCTCATACTAGAAACCCTCAATTCCAGTCGGATTTGCTTGGAGCTGGATGGAATTGTGTTGCTTTTCACACTGAAAATGATCATCTAATTTTTAAATTTAAAAAACATTTACATAGCACCTACTTCATGTTCGACAGGAATCTCAACACTTCACAAACGTTAACTCACTGACTTTTCCTAACAGAGGCATTGAGAAATTAAACAACTTGCCCAGGGGTCAAAGCCAGTAAACGGGCAGAGCTGGCTTCAAATCCAGGTTCCGTGCTTCCAGAGGAGATGCTTTTCAGTTTGTTCTGGTGCCTGAAACTTACAGATGAGTGGCAAAACCCTCCATGAACAGGGGGGAAAAATAAGACATTGATGTATTTATTTCAAGGGAAATGTTTTTTTCCCCCATCGTCCCCCTTTTCTTCCTCATTCAAAGCAAAATGCTCTAAAGCAAACAGTCTTTTTTTTCACACCTGAGAGACTAGCGCGGCTCATTTTTGCTTTGGCAATCAAAATAGAAGAGGAAACTTGTGTGGTTTCATTACTGGTGCTTTCGGGGTGTGTGGGGCGGGCTGTCCTTCTCCCTCTGTCCTGGCTCATCGGCCAGAGCCCTCCTCCCCAGGCGTTGTGGCCTCCGGTCGTGGAGACATAAGAGGCCACCTTTCTCCTGTAACACCGGGAATGTGCCCCAGCCTCTTCCTCCTTCCTGCAAATCCAGTCCTTGTCCTGGAGAACCTCAGCCTCTTCTTATGCCTGCCTCTCTCAAAGCCTCGTAGGATTTACACCTGATTAACAACGTTTGCATCAGGATCGCCAGCCCCTGCAGGCCCGCGCGAATCCACTACATTTTCATGTTTCGGATGTTGTCCACTTGACTTGATGCATATTCAAATGTCTCTCTCCCCACGTGGGAGGCCGGAGTCAGAACCTGACAGACCTGCCGTTTACTAACTGGGGACCCAGGGCAAATTACTTCACACGTCTGAGTCTCGGTTTCCTCACCGTGAACGGGACTGGTACCCATAGGTTGCGGCGTGGATCAAATGAGATAGCGCAGGGGCGGGACCGGCGCACAGCAGCTTAGTTCCTCTTGGCGAGGTCTACGTAGTAACACATGCTTGCCTGTTTCCCATTTTTTCCCAGAGCACCTTAGTGCTCTGGGGGCAGGAAGGGAGTCTTCGCGCCACACCGAAAAAGTCCCAGCGGGCACGGTGTAGGCGCCTGTGGTCCCAGCAACTGGGGAGGCTGGGGCAGAAGGATCGCTGGAGCCCAGGAGGTCGAGGCTGCAGTGAGCTATGACTGCGCCAGCGCACTCCAGCCTGGGCGACAGAGCCAGACCCTGTCTTAATTAAAAAATAAAATAAAAAAAAGAAATTAAAGTCTCTATAACCCTGGTTAGAGCGTTCCCGCCCACTGGTCTCTTAGGGCACATTTAGGACAACCTGAAGATGCCACTCTTCTTGGGACCCTAACTCTGACCCCAACTCCTCGGTCCCCAAAGTCTAAGGGCTTAGGATCCGAAGGATACACGGCTGAGGTCGCTGGGTGGGGCTCTGGGAGGAGGAAATGGGGTTCTTGAGGGAGCTCGCGCTCCAGCTCGCCTCCTCCTGCGAGGACGCCCCCTGCCCGAACACCTGCTGCCCGAGCGAGCGTCGGGGCCGGGCCTCCCAGCGGGGCAGTCTCCGGGCGCGGGTCCCACCTGCGAGGCGCGGACCGCGGGCGGCCTGGGGCTCAGCGTCGGGGCGCCCCGCCCCCGCCTCCCCCGCGCGGCCCCGGCGCCCGGCCGCGCCCCCTCCCAGCCCGCGGCGCCCCGGCACCCCTCTCCCTCCCCGGCGGGCTCCGCGGAGCATTGTACTCACATCCGGGGCTGGGTTTTGCTTTAATGCGAAACGTAATTAACCCGGAAAAAAGAGCCGAGGAACTGGAGAGAAGGAGGGGGCACGGGGGGAGACAAGAGCGAGGGGAGCGAGAGGCGCGGAGAGTTTGGAAGCTAGACCCAGAAATCCCCGGAGCGCGGCGGACTCGGCGGCCGGAGGGGCGACCCCGCCCGATGTAACGCACCCCGCCCGAGCCCCGGCCCCTGCACGGGGGGGTAAGTTGGGCGCCCTCGCGGGCCCAGGAGCGGAGCGGCGCAGAGGGGCGCGCGAGGTCCGGCGGGGCTGGGGGCGCAGGGGGCGCCCCGGCGGGGGCCTGGCCTAGGGGCGCGAGGGGCGCGCCCGCAGGGCTGAATACGCCGGTCCTGGTGGCTGACAGGCGAGGGGAGGTGGCCGCAGACCCTGGAGGCCTCCTCCAGCCCTCCGGGAGAGCCCCGAGGGCAGCCCCTCCTCCAAGTGCCCCCGGTGGCCAAGGTCGCCGCCACCAGGGGTCGGGCTGCGGGGGTGGGGCCGCGGAGAGGGTGGGGGCGGGAGTTCTGCTGAGCTGCATTTTCTCACGTTTGCAGCAGCGAAACTTCTCTGCGGGTTCTGGCGCTGGGGCACCGGCCCCGCAACGACTGCCCGGGCTGCGGGAGGGGAGGAGAGCAGAGAACGTCCCCAGGCAAGTCCCTTGGGTACGATTGGGCCATGGAGACTCCTCTTTCTCTCCCCCGACTACCTTATTAAATGACAGGCCTAGAAGGCTCCCCTACGGACACCCGTCCTTTCCTATGGGTGCAGCCTGGCCTTTGGGCTTCTGGAACTCCATACAGTGGAAAGGACTGCCCTAAAATGCACGTTCGGTGCCAGGTTGGGTGAGCCCTCGAGGGGAGCTCTCGTTCTCTCACCAACTTCTTCCTCACCTCACACGCTTCCCTTTTCTCCTTCAGTCCTGAAGACGATTTCACCAAAATTTTTTAAAAAAGAAAGAAGAAAGAAGGGTGGGTGAGGGTGGGAAGCTAGGCCGTTTAGAATGGAAAAATGTCCCCGCACGCCCAGAGAGGGGTGCAGGACCCGCTGCAGCCCGAGCACCCTCACATCTCCTCCCCTGGGCCAGCCCTGCCCCCAGGCCCTCGCCTTAGGGTTTGGCTTCCTTCCTTCTTGGTGAACGCAGGTTCAGGATGTATCTTCCCCTTCTCATTCCTTCTTCCTGCCCGCCCCCTTTCTTTAGGGCTCCAAGTGGGGTTTTAAGAGGACAGTAAACGGCAGAGAAGAGGGAGGGGAGAGCACCACACCAGGAAGCCAGCTGTGGCTCTGGGGGCTCTGAAGGCTGAGCTGTAGATGCACTTGGGGCTGAAGTAGCAAGACTGCACTAATGGTGTTCTTCATATATCTGACCAAGTCCCATTTTCCCTTCTTTTGTCATTGTTTTTCTTTGGTTGCAAAGCCTTCCGAAACAGCAAAGCAAAAGATCTTGAAAGAATAGAAGTTTTTGTTTTTTATTTCAGTTGCATTCAGTTGACATTTATTATACATGCAAGGCAGTGATGAACAAAACACAACTCCAAATATTTTTTCTTTTTCCTTTACCTTTGGAGGGCTAGACCCTGTCTTTGGGGAGCTTACAGGACTTGTAAGCCCCCCACTTGTTTTGAGAAGCCAGAGCAAGCTTTTAGAAAGCATCATCATCATCTCAGACGTTAGCCTTCTTCAACATGTGCCGCTCGAAGGCGGATGATTTTTTCACTATCAAAGGTCTAGCTTGTAGTCTAGATTATGGCCAGCCCAACGTATGACATGTACCAGGTGCTAAGTAAATGTTTGTTGCATTAATGAATGAATGCAAACACATGAATTGTTTACACTTGTCCAAATGGCAGAGAAAAGAGCAGTGTCGTTGTTCCTCAAACTGTAGGGATTTGGTTCACCAAGCTGGTACATGGGAGTTATTAGTCTGGGTGTTGCCTTTACACCTAAGTATCCTTTGACCCTGTTTGTACATTATAGCATACTTTCTATAAATTGTCTGTGGCACTTCTAGTGGGATTTTAGCTGGCTGGTAATGGGAACCTTGCTCATTTCACAGATGGGTAATTACCTTGGTATTGATTGAGAAACTGCCTGCCCTTTGGTGAAGAGTTTTTGCAAACCTTTCTTTTTCCTTGTCATTGGTGCTTTCTTCTTCTCTCTTCTGTGTAAGGAAATAGGGCCTGCAGATTCCATCATGTCATGGTAGTGAGTTGAACCATATTCAGCTTGATATTTTACAGTGGTTAAAATAAATCTTGAAGACACGCAGGTTTTGGTTGGTGCAGGTTTTTGTCCTGCAGAAGTGGGAAGGGGAAGGCTGATGAGCCCTATCAGCTGAGCCCCAGAGCAGCCAAGTGTTTGCTGAAGTGCTAGGATACTAGGAAGACCCAAGCAGCATTGGTCTCCTGTCCAATTCATGGGACAGATGGACAGGTGGGTGATGCCCCTGCTGAAAGGCTGGATGACTCAGATGAGAGCTTGCTGCAGACAACAGTGCATCAGAATATCTTTTCTGATTCACGGAAACTGCTGTGGCTCGACTTATTCTGGTTGTGATAGACCTAGGGCTTGGAAAAGAGGATCTGGGTGCTGCGATGCTGGGTTGCTCTGCCCCCTCTCTCTTTTTCCACCATGAACAGTTTGGGTTGCCTTACTTTCCGTTTTCCATCTGTCTCAGTGAGCTGGATGGGACTCCAGCAATCTAATCTGGTAGGCTTTGGAAAGGAAGGAAGGAAAGCAAATATTATAGTGTGTTGGCCTATGGGAAGAGAAGAATCCTGGCCCTGCCTGATATAAGCCCATTATTGAGATGGGAAATTGGACAGGCAGGGGAGATAGGGTAGCCGAGAGGTGGGAGGGATGCGGCCCCATCCTGTCGGTAGAGGAGGCTGGGGGTTGGCGCAGTGACTCTACAGTTCCTTCTGAAAGCCCCTTCCCTGCCCTGACCCCAGTTGATTGAAGTGATTTGTTATGCATTAAAGCCAGAATTGGGCTTTCTCACTGTGGGGGTCCCAGCCCTGCTGGGGCAGGGACTCCTAATATTGCCTAGTGTGGGCAAAAGGCTTGGGGGCTTTGGCCTTGTGGTGTGCGTTTTGCCCACAGTGCCTGGTCAGCTGAGATGAAGAGGATGGGAAGCTGGGTCCTCTTGTCCTTATGCTCTTGAGAAGCACTGCAGTTAAAGTGCGAAGGCTGGGACTCAAATTCGGCTGGCCCCTTGCAAAGCAGCTCTCTGCTGGTGTGTTTGCCCGTGGCTGGATCGAGAGGCAGCTCTAGGATCCTTTCCTTGGAAACTGATGAGCATATCTAGGTTTCTGTTAACTCTCAGGGTAGCCTGGCCAAGAAGGAGTCAGCGGATTGCCTGGACTTTTTGTTTTAAACCTCCTAGAGAATTTTTAGAGATGTAAAATGTGGTTGTTCTTGGAGTCGAGTGAAGAGCGAGGGAAGCTGACGCCTTTCCTTGTGAGAGGGATCCCAGAGTTGCAGCTTTTTCACTGACATTTGCTCATTGGCGTTAGAGGGATGGAGGTGCACATGCAGCAGCTGCCTGCCCAGTGTTAAGCAACGTTGCAGTAGTAATGATGACCATGTACTCCTTGTTAGGCACCCACACGTGCACTTTAACAACGACAATATTTACCCAATGTCTGGGTGTCCAGCGCTTTTCACACATTGTTTCATTTAATCCTCACAGCAGCCTTTGAAGTAGGTAAAGCAATTATCTCCGTTTTGCAGATTAGGAAATAGACCCTGAAGAGTTAAGCAACGTGTTGGCATTTGCATCCAGGTCTGTCTGGCTCGAGATCTGGCTCGAGACTCATGCTCTTTCCCTTCACTCCACTGCACGCTTGGGATAGGTAACTGAAATCAGCACACCCTTTTGAATGGTCATCTTCTTGCAAAAGTTCCCTCAAAAATACTCATTGGCTGGATGCAGTGTCTCATCCTGGTAATCCCAGGGCTTTGGGAGGCTGAGGTGGGAGGATCACTTGAGGCTAAGAGTTTAAGACCAGCCTGGGGAACATAGTGAGACCCCATCTCTACAAAAAATTGAAAGATTAGCTAGCTGTAATAGTGTGTGCCTGTTGTTCCAGCTACTCGGGAGGCTATAGCGGGAGGATTCTTTGAACTCAGGAGTCTGAGGTTATAGTGAGCTATGATCGCACCACTGCACTCCAGCCTGGGCACCAGAGCGAGACCATGCCTCTAAAAAAAGAAAAGTTTTTAAAAAAAAATACTCATACTGATTATTGTCACCTGCACATCCTCCTTACCACGCCCAGCCCCTCCTCCTTCCCTAAATCAAGAGACAGAAGCACATGTTTTTAGAGGAACACAGCTAGGCCATTTATGCTCCCCCCTCACCACTCCCTTGCCCCACCCCTGGCACTTTGCAAAAGGCCAGTAGGTCGGAGAAATGATGTTTTTGTTTTTTGTTTTTTGTTTTTTGTTTTTGAGACAGAGTCTTGCTGTGTCGCCCAGGCTGGAGTGCAGTGGTGCGATCTCGGCTCACTGCAACTTCCGCCTCACGGGTTCAAGCGATTTTCCTGCTTCAGCCTCCCGGGTAGCTGGGACTACAGGCACATGCCACCATGCCCGGCTAATTTTTTGTAGTTTTAGTAGAGACGGGGTTTCACTGTGTTAGCCAGGATGGTCTCTATCTCTTGACCTTGTGATCCACCCACTTTGGACTCCCAAAGTGCTGGGATTACAGGCGTGAGCCACTGCGCCTGGCCTGGAGAAATGATGTTTTCTTTTCATTCTCCTACTGCCCATGTATTAGTACCCTCTCTGGTAGACATGGTCCATTATAAAATGAAGTTTAGAGTTCCAGGACTCGCAGCTGTTGTTAGGAAGCCCTACAGTGAAACTGAATTCATTGTGGGGGGACTTTCACAATTCTGAAAGTTGGAGATCTCACCTTTTATAGGCAGTAAAGCCAGTGTGGCTGCGTGCCTGCACTGGTGCCCTCTCTGGTGGAGATGGTCTGATGGGCCTTCAGCCCTGGGCAAGCTTTTGTTTCCTGCAGGCTCCAACAACCACATTTTCTTTGAATGTAGATGAGGCTGCTGTGAAGAGAGGTCATGAGTGTCTGAAATATTTTGTTGTTTTTGGCATCTTTATTGCAGTGGTATCAATTTCCAGTTACTCCTGCCTTACGCCCCTCCCGGCCTATATTTTTTCAAAAATTCCTTCTTGAGTATCTCTTGCTCTCTACTCCAAGTTCTAGGGTCCAGTGGGGATTGGGCTATCTCAGGGTCAAGCCAGCACCCTGTCTGATCCTCCCTCTGCCTCATTCCTGTACATGTTTGCATTCCTCACCCTGCACTTCCTCTGGGAACTTGTTCTCAGTACATTTCCTTCTCTTGCACTTTATTCTCCCGCCTTACACTATTTGGAATCTGCTATCATGACAGTTTCAAAATGCGGCCATGTTAGAGCAGTAGGAAGTGGAGGCTTCCACACTTCCTAAGTTATAATCTTTGACCCATTCTCAGGGATGTGTTCTCAAATAGCCATGCTTGCATTTTGCTGTTGTTTTTACTGGGCTTGTACATTGCGAAGGCCCTGTTGGCTTCACAATATACTTTGATGTGTACTGCAAATCTAAACATATGTGAACTCCATTGATGTGGTCCATATGTATTCTAGCAATAGGTGAGTGACTGCTCCATATCTCTACACCTCAGTTCCTGTCTGCTCTATTTCGTACAGTCCTCTTTGAGATCTCTGATGTTATTTCCCGAAAAACTTTCTCCTGTCACCCAATTGAGCTATTTCTGGTTGGTAGAACCTCTCACTCACTACTGACGCTGCTGCCTGCAGCTTCTGCCCTGGTAGGGGTAATGGGACAGAAAATGTACATGCCACACGCCCCAATCCTTGTCAAAAAGCACCTTTTGAATATTTTCTGGAGCAAAATCCCAGAAATTCCTTGTCCTGCCAACACAGACTAATGTGAAAGAAACATCTTTAAATTTTTAAAATGAGTAATTTTTTTCTCATTTTTGAACTAAGGTTGTAGTAGATTATTTTGTATTTGAGCCAGTACCATTTAAGGCTTTGTCTCTGTTATCACTTTCTCTTATTATTTATCTCAAAAATGCCAAAGTAGTCAGGCAGAGTCTCCCTTATTTCCCTCTATTATTTCTTCTGTCTCCAAATTATGTTAGGCATCTTCAAAATCAAGAGGGCTATTCGGAAAACCACAACTCTCATTACTTATTAGCTTTATAGCTTTTCTTTAAAATAAATCTGTCTGGCTGGGCACAGTGGCTCATGCCTATAATCCCAGCACTTTGGGAGGCTGAGGCCAGAGGATCACTTGAGCCTAGGAGTTTGAGACCAGCTGGGCAACATACAAAAATTAGCCAGGTATGGTGGTGCACGCCTGTAGTCCGAGTCACTCAGGAGGCTGAGGTGGGAGGATCATGTGAGCCCAGGAGGTGGAGGCTGCATTGAGCCATCATTGTGCCACCGTACTCCAGACTGGGAGACAGAGTGAGATCATATTTCAAAAAAAAATTCAATCTATTCATCTTTTCACTCATCCAGCCAGCCACTTATTTTATATATGTATGTATATATGTATGTATGTATGTATTTTTGAGACAGGGTTTCACTCCTGTCACCCAGGCTGGTGTGCATTGGTGCGAGATACTGGCTCAACAGCAACCTCCACCTCCTGGACTCAAGCGATTCTTCTGCCCTAGCTTCCCCAATAGCTGGGACTACAGGTGCACACCACCTCGCCTGGCACTTACTTTAAAATGTCAGTCCTATCTCCCAAGTTTCAAGAAGGAAGACTCCACTGGGGATTCCTGTCAGGGTCCCCATTTCCTCTTCCCAGAGCACTTGTCAAGGTACAGCCCATGTGTTGTAGGAATAAAGGAATAGCGGCATCGACTAAAAGAATAGCAGCGTCGACTTGGGACTGAGTATTCTGTCAGCCTGAGGACCTGGGCTCTTCTTACGACCAGAGAGCCGGGGACCACACCAGCAAGAGAAAGGAGGAAAGGCGCTCAGAGGATGTTGCCATATGAAGTAAGAAACCCAGATAACTTGGAGGGTGCTAAAGCGCTCTGGGCAGGTAGATGTCTGGCTCTTGGATAATTGTGAGATGTGAAACATTTATTTATTAGGTTTAGGTCTTTAAAACAACAAAAAGTTCCAGGAGAGCTATAATTTAGGGAAAGCCTTGTTTGTTTGTGGACTCTGGAGAATTGAGAAATTTATTATCAAATTCAAAACTTATACACTTGGGTGGGAATCTGTGTGGAATTAAATAGCTTTCTCTCCTGCTAAATAAAGTAACACATGCTCCCTGTAGAAGATCTGGAAAAATATGTACAAGTAAATGAAATTCCACTCATAGCCCATAGATAATAACTTACTATTTTGGTGACTGTATATCTGGTTTTAAAACAGACCATATATAGGAATATAAGAATAATATTTGGATGATTGAGATCATATTATGCACCATTTCGTATCTTTAAAAAAACTTATGATATGGTGAGTTTTCCCCTCATTCATTAAAAATAACCTGAAAACAGAGTTTTTGAATCATTGTGTAATATTTCCTTGTGAGCATGTCTTGTTGTTTGTTTAATTATTTTCTGGGCCAGGCACGGTGGCTCACGCCTGTAATCCCAGCACTTTGGGAGTTCAAGGTGGGTGGATCACGAGGTCAGGAGATCGAAACCATCCTGGCCAACACGGTGAAACCCCGTCTCTGCTAAAAATACAAAAAATTAGCTGGGTGTGGTGGTGCACACCTGTAGTCCCAGCTATTCAGGAGGCTGAGGCAGGAGAATAGCTTGAACCTGGGAGGCGGAGGTTGTAGTGAGCTGAGATGGTGCCACTGCGTTCCAGCCGGGGGACAGAGCGAGACTCTGTCTCAAAAAAAAGAATCATTTTCTAACCATTGTGTTGTTCAGGACATTTCCAGTTGTTTGTTACTATAAATTCTATTGCAGTTGCCATCTTTTTACTTTAATCTTTCTTTGCATCTTTGTTGATTGACTTGGATGGAATCCTAGAAGTCAAATCAAAGGGTATGAACATTTTTTGCTTTCTTCATATATATATATATAAACTATATTGCTTTCCAGAAAGGTTCATACTCCTGTCCTGGGTGTATAAGAATCCTAGGAACATTTTTTAAGTAGACAACATCTGTTTTAAGCAGTGATCGTTCCCTTTCAGCCCCTCTAGTGCCTCTGCGTCCCATCTGGGCTATGTGCTATTTTCTCAGGGTCTGGGTCCCAGCTGTCTCTTGTATATTATGAGCCTGACAAAGTCATCCATTGCCTCAGTTCCTCAGGGTAATTTTTTTCTTGGCTCAAATCTCCACTGGTGGAATCTAAGGCATGGAAATGGGCAGTAGAGAGATATTTGGGGCTGCAATGCCTCCCAGTGCCCCTCATTTCATTCTCTGGCAGGCAGCCATTGACTCTTCCTTCTCATGAGCTGCTTCCAGTCAACTGGTGGGTGTTGGCCAGGAATCTCTCAGTTTAATTGCCATTTAACACGCTTTCTGCCACTGATTAATATACTCCATGCAAACTCACTTTCCCCGAGTTTCACTTTTATCATAAATACTTATTTTCATTTGCAGTACATATTTAAGAACTTATATTCTACTTAGAAACCTGGATCATATAAAACTTCCCACTTTTTGTTTTTCTTTTCATTAAAATACTTTTTTTTTTTTTTTTGAGATGGAGTCTCACTCTGTCACCCAAGCTGGAGTGCTGTGGTGTGATCTTGGCTCACTGTAGCCTCCACTTCCAGGGCTCAAGCGATCCTCCTACCTCAGCCTCTTGAGTAGCTGGGACCACAGGCATGCACTACCATGCCCAGCTAATTTTGTGTTTTTGGTACAGATGAGGTTTTGCCATGTTGCCCAGCTGGTCTTCAATTCCTGGGCTCAAGTGATCCTCCCGCCTCGGCCTCCCAAAGTGCTGGGATTATAGGCGTGAGCCACCATGCCCGGCCTGAAATACATTTTAGAGGAGTTACGGGAATAATAGGAGGCTATGTCTTGGATTGGTTTGGTGTGTGTGTGAGAGAGAGAGAGAGAAGAGAGGGAGAGAGTGAGGGAGAGAGGGAGAGAAGGACAGGGAGGGAGACAGAAAGAGAGGAATTCTGTACACACATACTCTTGATTTGCTTTTAACAAAGTCCAGGAAGGTAGGTGAAATAGGAAACAAACATTTAAAAATGTCCAACCTCACTAGACGTCATTATGTATTTGAAACTACCATTAGTTTAAAATAATGAGAACATTCAATATATGTAAGATTATAGTGATGGTAACAATACATTGCTGGTTGCAACACAGATGAAATCTTTTTACAAAGCAGTTTTGTAAAAGGACTCAAGAATTACAAAAGATCATAGCCTGTGATCTCGTTGTGTTATTACTTGGAATTTATGCTCTTTCCATGTAAAAGAAGAAATAAAGCATGAAAATACAAATTTTAGCCTTATTTATAATAGTGAAAAATTGGATACAACCTCCAGTTTAATCGTAGAGAAAAGGTTATGTAAATTATAGTAAAACCAGTCCGTTAATATTATGCAACCATTAGAAACAATGATCATAAAGACTATGTAGCAACATGGAAAATGCTCATGACATCATCTTAAGTTTTAAAAAGGCCAATTATATGGATAGGGACATGAAAAAGCATGCAAATGTGAAAGTTGTTGGCTGGAGTGATTGTTAAAGTAATTCCAGCCTTGTTATATTATGATTTTTGCACTAAACCCAGAAAACACGAGGGAGGTTTGGCTAGGGAAGATGGGGTGCTGAGTGGGTTGGATAGAGGCCCCTTCTCTTACAAATACCCTGTGTGCTTTGTTAGCTGTGTGTTGTGAAGGCCAGGAAGCTACTTGCCAGATAGTTTCATTATGGTATGAGAGCCAAGGTGAAGGGATCATCTAGAGAGAGGGGTATCTAGAGCTCTAACCTAGCATCAATACTTTCTGTCTTTTTTTTTTTTTTTTTGAGATGGAGTCTCGCTCTGTCACCCAGGCTGGAGTACAGTGGCCATGATCTCAGCTCATTGCAACCTCCACCTCCCAGGTTCAAGCAATTCTCCTGCCTTAGTCTCTCGAGTAGCTGGGATTATAGGTGTGCACCACCATGCCTGGCTAATTTTTGTATTTTCAGTGGAGACAGGGTTTCACCATGTTGGCCATGCTGGTTTTGAACTCCTGGACTCAAGTGCTCCACCTGCTTCGGCCTCCCAAAATGCTGGGATTACAGGTGTGAGCCACCGTGCCCGGCCCCAGCATGAACGCTTTCCATGTTGTCCCGGGAGATGAGGGCTGGGTATTGTTAGGAGTCCCACAGACTTACCTGGGAACTCCTGGGATAAACCACACTAGGTCACCCTCCACCCAATATTTTCACACTGGGGAACTCAGGGCAAGATGAAAGTTAAGGCTGGGTGTGGTGGCTCATGCCTGTAATCCCAGTACTTTGGGAGGCTTGAGGTGGGAGGATTGCCTGCGTCTAAGAGTTTGAAAACAGCTTGGGCAACACAGGGAGATCCCATCTCTACAAAGAATAAAAAAATTAGCCCTCCATGGTGGTGTGCACCTGTAGTCCCAGCTACTGGGGAGGCTGAGGCAGGAGGATTGCTTGAGCCCAGGAGTGGGAGGCTGCAGTAAGCTACGATTACACCACTGCACTCCAACCTGGGCAAAAGAGTGCGACCGGGTCTCTAAAAAATAAAAACATAAAATGAAATTTAAGATAAGTGATTTTGAACGGGCGTGGTGGCTTATGCCTGTCATCCCAGCACTTGGGGAGACCGAGGCTGGTGGATCACCTGAGGTCAGGAGTTCAAGACCAGCCTGGCCAACATGGTGAAACCCGTCTCTACTAAAAATACAAAAATTGGCCAGATGTAGTGGCACAGGCCTGTAATCCCAGCTACTCTGGGTGCTGAGGCAGGAGAATGAATCTCCTGAACCCAGTAGGTGGAGGTTGAAGTGTGCTGAGATGGCTCCACTGCACTCCAGCCTGGGCAACAAGAGCAAAACTCTGTCTCAAAAAACAAAACAAACAAACAAAAACCCCAACTATGTAACTGGCAGAGTGTTGTGAGAGTTTGAAAAGACATTTTCAAGCTTTGCCTTGGTCTTGGCTGATGATTTGGGGGTGATCACATATATATGTACACCAAGTTGTTCCCCATCTAAGTACCAATTACTACTGGCACTCCCTTTTCTCCCCTCACGGGCTCATAGCTAGAATAGTAGAAGCTGTGGATGAGGTGGCAAAGTTAACTTCCACACAGGCCTCTGTGAAGAAGAGAAAGAGCCAGAGAAGATTTGGAAGATGATGGTGACATGGCTGAAGAGGTGAGGACAGGGGATTTGGGGGCCTGGGGCAGCTCTGTGGACCCAATCTTAGCAGCTGTTGAGACAAGGAATGTACAAATGGGATCAGAATGAACCATCAGAGGATTAGGGCTCAGGACCTGAGTTCACGTTGTGTGCAGCATCTGAGTGTGCCGCTGCTGCGTGGGGCAGCTAGTTAGAGCCACATTTCTGTGTGATGCTCCGTTCTCCTGCAGCTGGTCCTTCCCCCCACCTCCCACATTCCTGATGAGCTCTGTGACTCAGCTGCTTCTCAGGACATCTAAGCAGCTGTTTTTTTCTAGGGATAGAACCACAGTCAGGAGGTGTTGTAACCTGAATGCTTATCTTCCCCTTGGGTCCGTGAGGGCCCTCTCCCACCGTGACGCCCCTGAAACAAAATTGGACTTTTGGAGCGTGCCTTCTTTAGCCCCTGACTTCAGAAAAAGACAGGCGTGACCAGGCACGGTGGCTCATGCCTGTAATCCCAGCACTTTGGGAGGCTGAGGCGGGTGGCTCACCTGACGTCAGGATTTCGAGACCAGCCTGGCCAACATAGCGAAACCCCGTCTCTACTAAAAACACAAAAATTAGCTGGGTGTGGTGACGTGCACCTGTATTCCCAGCTACTTGGGAGGCTGAGGTAGGACAATCGCTTGAACCTGGGAGGCAGAGGTTGCAGTGAGCCGAGATTGCCCCACTGTACTCCAGCCTGGGCGACAGAGCGAGACTCCATCTAAGAAAAAAAAAAAAAAAGAAAAGAAAGAAAAAGACAGGCATGATGAATCCTGCAGGCTTAAAAGGAGAAATTTGAAAGCCAGTGTTCAGTTGGACACCATGCTTAGCGACTGGGCCCAGGACAGTTAGCTTTACTCTTCCATAGCAGCTTGTGTGTTTTCTCTGGGAGATGCCTCAGGAGTAGCGATAGTCCTTGCAGCCCCTGCAGATCTGTCTGTGACTGGTTGGGCATCAAGGCGGTTTGCCTGATTTTCCTGGGGGGCTGGCGATCACCAGCATCCTGACCAGGCAGCTCTGCACCCTTCCCGGAATGCTGATCCAACCCTTCTGGTGGGACTACTGTTCCCCCGTCACCCAGGGAGCTGCGGCTTCTCTCCAGGATATGCTCCCCTGCCCCAGCCAGCGTCAGACCGCTCCCCTTGCTGCCTTTGACCCAGTGTCTGCTGGGAGACTTCACGATCCTCCTGTGGCGTCTGTTCCTCATTACTGGCTTGTACCCATCTCTCTCCTGTTTCTGAACTCAAACTGGCTCTGTTGTGAAACTGGAGCTGGGGCGGAAGCTTTGTTCGAGGAGGCACTGGGTCTGTCCGCAGGTGCCGTAATGGAAGGGATGCTGCTTTGGGCAGGGGTGTGCCTCCCCTGGCCCCTGCTGTGCTGCAACATATCCTTCTCTGCTGTATTTCTGAAACCTCCTCTGTCCACGGTTGGTCCTTCTCACTGCCTCTTTTACTGCAGCTCCTCTGACTTCTTCCTTAGCTGTGCTGTTTCACCTCTGCCCTGTTTTTCGCCTGCCTTGCTCTTTGTTCCCTCTCCTTTCACAGTGAGTAGCTGTGGGATTCCCCGACGCATCTGCCTGATGTCTGTGTCTCCAGTCCCCCTCACCTCACCTGGATCAAGGGATTCACCGGTCACTGAATCCCTTGTGTTGGTGGGGAGCATTTGTTCCTAGGGGCCGCCTCTCAGCACTGGCCCTTGTGGGGTTGGGAGGGAACACAGCACGCCACCAATCGCCATCCTTACTATTAGCCTGGTCTGAATCCGCCTGATGTCAGCCTGTGCTGTGGGAGGGTGTCTCCCTCTGGGCCTGCAGTACTAGGGCCGTTGGGTCTCTGTAGCTCACCTGCTGACCCAGCGTCCCCTTGTGGGGGATGGCCTGAGGCAGCTATCTCACAACTTTGTGTGGCTGTGGACAGAGGGCTTGGGCCACCAGGAGCTTCACTCCGTTGGAGTCTCTCAGGGCTCAGCAGTGGTGGGGTCTGACCTTGAAAGTCTGAAGGTCATGTGGTGCTTTGGGACCCTGGTGGGACCCCTTGTCCCATGTCGGCACTGGGTGTGTATTTCAATTGGGTGTCTCTGCTCATTGAAAGGAGCCAGGCTTTGTTGGGGAGCAGAATAGAGCTCCCACCCTTCCCTTTGGCTCTCAGAGAGGCCTAAGAAAATTGCAACAAGAACAGAGGCTGGCTGGCTTGAAGGTGTGGCTCATCCCACGTTACCAGAGAGACTATTCTGGAGTCGGGGATAGTGCTCATGGGCTGGGACTTTCTTCTTCTTTCTTCTCCTTTTTCTTCTTTCTTCCTTTCTTCTTCTTCTGACAGGGTCTCACTCTGTCATCCAGGCTGGAGGGCAGTGGCGCTCTCATGGTTCCCTGCAGCCTCAAATTCCTGAGCTCAAGCGATTCTCCTACCTCAGCCTCCTGAGCAGCTGGGACTACAGGCACGCCACCATGCCTGGCTAATTTTTTAATTTTTTTGTGGAGACGAGGTCTCGCTATGTTGCCCAGGTTGGTTTCAAACTCCTGGCCTCAAGTGATCCTCCCACCTTGGCCTCCCAAAGTGCTGGGATTACAGTTGTGAGCCACTGCACCCAGCCTGGGACTTTGTTCTGATGCCTCATTCTTTCCATTATAAGGGGCTTTATGGGTAACCGTGTTAGGCTGCTCAGGCCATCATAACCAAGGACCACAGTCTGGATGGCTTAAACAACAGAAGTTCATTTTCTCACAGATCTGGAGGCTTAAAGTCCAACGTCAAGGTGTTAACAGGGTTGGTTTCTTCTGAGGGCCGTGAGGAAAAGATCTGTCCAGGGCCTGCGCCTTGGCTTGTGGATGGCTGTCACCTCCCTGTGTCTTCACAGGGTCTTTCCTCTTCTTATAGAGACATCAGTCATAGTGGATTAGGGCCCATGCTGATGACATCATGCTAACTCAGTCACCCCTTTAAAGACCCTGTCTCCAAATACAGCCACATTTTGAAGGCCTTGGGGTTAGGACTTCAACATACGAATTTTGAGAGGACATGATTCACCCCATAACAGTGACAGTGGAGTGATGTAAGATGCTGGGCCAGGGCTGTGACCCTACCGCAAGACCCCAGAAACCCCTTGCATTTTAATCTCTTGGTATCTTCATGGAGCTGGAGAGGCTGTCCTTTGTGACTTAATTCCTGGCAGAAATTTAGAAAAATTTTTTTATGTTTAACTTTTGTGGATACATAGTAGGTGTATATATTTATGGGGCACCTGAGATGTTTTGATACAGGCTTGCAGCATGTAACAGTCACTTCATGGAAGATGGGGTATTCATCCCCTCAAGCATTTATCCTTTGTGTTACAAACTGTTCAGTTATACTATTTTATTTTATTTAGACAGAGTTTCACTCTTGTTGCCCAGGCTGGAGTACAATGGCGCGATCTTGGCTCACTGCAACCTCCACCTCCTGGGTTCAAGAGATTCTCCTACCTCAGCCTCTCGAGTAGCTGAGATTACAGGCATGCGCCACCACAACTGGCTAATGTTTTGTATTTTTAGTAGAGACGGAGTTTCACCATGTTGGCCAGGCTGGTCTTGAACTCCTGACCTCAATTGATCCACCCAAATCCCAAAGTGCTGGGATTACTGGCATGAGCCACCACTCCCAGCCTCTTTTAATTATTTTAAAATGTACAATTAAATTATTATTGACTATAGTTACCCTGTTGTACTATCAAATAGTAGGTCTTACTCATTCTTTCTAACTATTTTTTGTACCCATTAACCATCCCCACTTCCCCCCAGCCCCTCACTACCCTTCCCAGCCTCTGGTAACCACCCTTCTACTCTCTATCTCCATGAGTTCAATTGATTTGATTTTTAGATCCCATAAGTGAGTGATGTCTGTCTTTCTGTGGCTGGCGAATTTCACACTTAACATAATGATCCCCAGTTCCATCCATGTTGTTGCAAATGATAGGATCTTATTCTTCTTTATGGCTGAATAGTACTCCATTGTGTATATATGCCACATTTTCTTTATCCGTTTATCTGTTGACGGTCCCCAAGCTGCTTCCACATCTTGGCGATTGAGAACAGAGCTGCAACAAACATAGGAGTGCAGATATACCTCTTCAACAGACTGATTTCCTTTTTTTGGGTGTATACCCAGCAGTGGGATTGCTGGATCTTATGGTAGATCTATTTTTAGTTTTTTGAGGAACCTCCAAACTGTTCTCCGTAGTGGTTGTACTAATTTATATTCCCACCAACACCATACAAGGGTTCCCTTTTCTCCACTTCCTCACCAGCATTTGTTGTTGCCTGTCTTTTGGATAAAAGCCATTTTAACTGGGGTGAGGTGATATCCCATTGCAGTTTTGATTTGCATTTCTCTGATGATCAGTGATGTCAAGCACCTTTTCATGTGCCTGTTTGCCATTTGTATGTGTTTTTCTTGAGAAATATCTATTCAAATCTTTTGTCCATTTTAAAGTCAGATTATTATATTTTTTTTCCTATAGAGTTGTTTGAGTTCTTTATATATTCTAGTTATTAGTCCCTTGTCAGATGGGTAATTTGCCGATTTTTCTCCCATTCTGTGGGTTTTCACTTCACTTTGTTGGTTGTTTCCCTTGCCGTGCAGAAGCTTTTTAACTTGATGTGATCCCGCCTGTCCATGTTTGCTTTGGTTGCCCGTGCTTGTGGGGTATTGTTCAAGAGCCTGGCAGAATTTTATTCAGATGTTTGAATTGGAGCTTACATCCTTTCTGAGATCATTTCTTCCATGTATAAAATTGAGTTGCAAGCCACTTTACAAGGTTTTGTGCAGAGCGACGATAATAGCTACCGTTCAGGAAGTGCTTACTGTATAACTAGCACTTAATTCTCAGCCCAAGCCTTATGAGGTGCACTATTATTAACCCCGTTTTACAGATGCAGAAGCTGAGGCACACGAAGGTTAAATAATTGGTGGTCATACAATTAACAAGTATCCAGAACTGGAATTTGAATGCAGGCCCCTGATCTAAAGTTTGAGCTTTGTAAAGTGTCCAGTGCTATCCTGGGCACATAGAGCCTTGGAAAAGTGAGTTGAATACGTGTAAATGGATTTTTAGCGGTGCTTAACATTGGGAGAGGTTTCCAGGGTCTGGAGTGGAACATTTGGTGCCCCCACAGAAGGAAGTTGGTGAGAGAGTCTCAGCCCAGCTTCCTGGAAAGATTCCTGCAGGTCCTGAGGCAGAGCTGCTTCATCTTCCTTCTCATCAGCACCTCCCTCCTGTGCGCAGGGTGATGAGAGCAGAGCCCAGGAATGCCTTATGTGGATCGGCAGAACCGAATCTGTGGGTTTCTGGACATCGAGGAGCATGAGAACAGCGGCAAGTTTCTGCGGAGGTACTTCATTCTGGACACCCAGGCTAACTGCCTCCTCTGGTATATGGACAACCCCCAGGTGAGAGGGTCAGTGGGAAGGGGCGGGGCGACTTGGGTGCCCCTCACTGCTCGGGAGGAATGCGCACGGGGTTAGCCTCCAGGCCTAGGCTCATGAGCAACACAACCTGCTCATCAGCAGGGAGGGGACAACCCCACAACACACACAC
>NW_022167232.1:0-1298 GCF_008728515.1 Papio anubis | reverse complement strand
TCGCCACCTTTCTTGCAGTTTGGTCCGCCAGAAAGTTGCCTTGAGCAGTTGGAGTAGTTAGTTCCTGATGCCCTGGGCAATGCACAATGGCTAACTTTTCTGGCCTCCATAGGGCTGTTAGCAGGGCTAGGATTTCTTGCTTGTTTTTTATCTCTTTTCCTTCAGCCGTCAGTAACCCCTGCTCCCTGTAAATGGCCCCATGTATATGCGCCGTTGCAAAAGCATAGCGGCTGTCTGTATATACCGTCAGCTTTTTCCCTGCCCTAAGGTAAGAGCTTGGGTGAGCGCTATCAGTTCGGCCTTCTGGGCCGATGTTCCCGGGGGCAGGGGTTCCGCCCAGATTACCTCAGTCTCTGAAGTCACTGCCGCTCCAGCGTACCTCTGGCCCTGATGCATGAAGCTGCTCCCATCAGTGAACCAGACGAGGTCGGCGTCAGGAAGTGGGCGGTCCTGCAGGTCTTCTCGAACTCCGTGCACCTGAGCTAGTATCTCGGTGCAGTTGTGGAGTGGGGCGTCCAGGTCTGGGTTGGGCAGCAGCGAGGCAGGGTTTAAGGTCGTTGGGGGCAGGAATGTTATCCTGAGAGGATTTAGTAGTAGTCCTTGGTAGTGGGTGAGTCGGGCGTTACTCATCCATCGATTAGGTGGCTGTTTGAGTACACCTTCGATGGCATGTGGAGTAACGACCCGCAATTCTTGCCCCATGACAAGTTTATTAGCATCCTGCACCATCAGAGCCGTGGCTGCAATCATTCGGAGACAAGGGGGCCACCCGGCAGCCACTGGGTCTAACTTCTTTGACAGGTAGGCAACTGGCCTCCGCCAGGGGCCTAAGTTCTGAGTTATTACCGCCTTGGCGACACCTTTATTCTCATCTACGTATAAATGGAAGGGCTTGGTAACATCAGGTAGTCCCAGTGCAGGCGCGGAGAGTAGGGCGGTTTTAATCTGTTGGAAAGCCGACTCGGCTTCGTCTGTCCACTTAAATGGCTGCTGCCCCCGTGTTGCCTGATATAAGGGTTTAGCCAGTTCCGCGAACCCAAGTATCCATAGTCTACAAAACCCCGCCGACCCCAGGAATTCCCTCACTTGTCGGGTGGATTGCGGCCTGGGGATCTGCAGAACAGTTTGTTTCCGGGCGTCTGTTAACCAGCGCTGCCCTTCTTTAAGCAGGTACCCTAGATATGTTACCTCTGGCTTACAGATTTGAGCTTTCTTTGCCGAGGCTCGGTAGCCTAGATTTCCCAGAGCTTGTAAGAGACCCTTGGTCCCTTGGATGCAAGCTTCTTGGGTCTCAGCAG
>NW_022167231.1:0-1298 GCF_008728515.1 Papio anubis | reverse complement strand
CATCTGTCTCAGTCTGATGAGATAATCTGGGTATCGGTTGTTATCCTTCAGCATTTTCCTGCCTCATTAATGCATGTGTACCCAGCACAATAATAATCATAGCTATCAATGGCTGAAGCTGAGGGCTTTCCTGAGCCAGGCAGTGGCTTTAAAAAGTTTATAAAGTGGCCTTTAAAACTTTAACAGCTAAAGCTGAGGACTTTCCTGAGCCAGATAGGGGCTTTAAAACCTTTAGACTCTCATTGAATAATTTCTGTTTTTCAGATCAAGAAACTGAGACTTACTGTCACATTTCGGATTAAGTTAAAAAAAAAAAAGAAAAGAAAAGAAACTGTGGCTTAAAGCTGTCAAGTATTTCAAAGCCAGCAAGTGGCTAAATCAGAACTTGAACCCAGGCAGTCTAGCCCTGGGATCCTGTGCCCTTACCCAGTATCCAGTGTTGGCTACACAAAACTAATGAGTACATGTTTTCAACTATAGTTTAAGGGGGTGACAAATTTTTCACTATATTTTATGTAGGTGACTTTCAGTTAGGGGGTATTCTACTTACACAATCTATTGAGCTGGGTATTAACTGAGAACAAACAGAAACTAATAAACTCTGAAAACCATAAAACATGAGCAACATGATGTCACTGCAAACATGATGTCACTGCAAAAGACAAAACAGCACATAGCCTTCTTGTGACTGTATTTTGCTGACAGTCCACGAGCTAATACTCAGCCTGAACTCAGCAGTGCTGTTCCCTTGGGAGACACACACAAACACACGGACACACACACACACACACACACACACACACACACGAGTTGGTGGTTTTGTGCCTCCCCGCCAAAACACACACACATTGGCGGTTGTGCCGCCAGGAGCCTCCAGTCTGCCAGTGTGAGGAACGGACCAGATGGGTCCAGTAGTGTTGGGTCAAGGCGAGGAGAGGACAGCCGGAACCGCGTGCATGCTCTGGACTCCTGCACCCGCCGAAATGGGTGCTCACGGGGCGCGCGGGAGTGAGGGGTGAGGGGTCAGGGGTGAGGGATCAGGGGTGAGAGGGAGGGGGACGGGGCGGAGGCAGCCCCTTCCCAGGCGGCAGCGGCGGCGGGGCGGTGATGCTGTTGCCCTTTTAAGCTGCCGCTTCACAGGAGCGGCGCCTCCTGTCGGTGGAGTCCGTTACAAAGGGAGCCCCCGCCCAGGGGCCGCCCCACAGCTCCCCCCAGAGGCCTCGGTGTCCCTTGCGGTTTTCCTGCCGTGCTCCGACTAGAGTAAAGGCAGCGGGAAGAGGCGGAGCCGCGAGAGCGCC
>NW_022167230.1:0-1298 GCF_008728515.1 Papio anubis | reverse complement strand
TGGGGAACTGGACCCCTGTCGTCATGGTGAGGAATCCCAGAGGCCTGAGCCTTGTCGGTGGCTTCAGGACCCTTGGTGCCTTGGAGAGACATAAAGAAGGGGGAGTGAAGAATCCAGGGTGACTCCCAGGTCCCCAGCTCTGGGTGCCCAGAGGACAGAGACAGGGAACTCTTGAGTGGGCACGATGGTGCCCGTAGGCCCTGGTGTCTTGCTGGCTGGGGCCGGCCTCTCAGACCCTGGGCCCTTCCTGCTGTCTGCTCAGCCACCCAGGGCCTCTGTGTTGAACTCACTTTTTGTCTGCGCCCCTTGGGCTTGGGTGGGAGACAGACAGGCTGGGAGAATGGCACCATGGAGAAGGCGGGCTGAACAGGGACTGTGCGGGGGTTCTGTTAAAACAAAAGGCACCGACTGGTGAGGAAAAGCATTAATGGAGCCAAGAAGAAGCTGAAAGGCAGAGGCAGGGGCAAGAGGGAGAGACCAGGCAGGCAGAGGGATGCGGCAAGGGGGTTAGGGCCATGCCGAGGCGGGAGGGGAAAGGGCCAGGCTCCGGTGAGCAGCACAGGGGGGCAGTCTCCCTCCAGCTCTTCCCTCCCACCAGTAAGGGAGAGAGTCAGGGAAGGAGGGAATGAGAGATGAGGACCAAAGGGTGAGGAGCCCAGATTTGCTGAGGGCCTACTGTGTGCTTCACTCATCTCAAGGAGCTCCCTTGAATGCCAAAAGGGTAACAGCAGCTCCCATCCAGCTGCCAGTGCCCTGTGGGAATATGGGCCCAGCCTACCCTAATCTTCCCGTTTTTCACGTGGTATTGGTATCTTCTGACCTTTAGTTTTATTTATTTTATTTTATTATTTAAACAAATTTTTTTGGAGACAAGGTCTTGCTGTGTTGCCCAGGCACAACTTGAATTCCTGGGCTCAAGCAATTCTCCCGCCTCAGCCTCTTGAGTAGCCAGGATTGCAGACCTCCACCACGGTACCCGGCTCTCCTGACTTTTCAGATGTTGGCAACACATTCAAAGTCTTTAAAACACAGAGGTCAAACAGACTCTGGTGTGGGCTCAGGGGGCCATTGTGTGACCTCTGATATCTGTCTCCTCACTGAACCACACAACAACCCATGGGGGGCAGGCAATGACCATGCTCATTCTACAAATGAGGAAACCGAGGCTGAGAGAGGCAAAGTCGCTTGTCTAAGATCCCACAGAAGATGAATGGCAGAGCTGGGAATCTGAACTGGATTCAGCTTGGTTCTTGAGCCTGGGCTCTTTCTAGAATAATATGGCCTCCTTACCAGGATGG
>NW_022167229.1:0-1298 GCF_008728515.1 Papio anubis | reverse complement strand
GGCTAGTTTTTTGTATTTTTTAGTAGAGACGGGGTTTCACCGTGTTAGCCAGGATGGTCTCGATCTCCTGACCTTGTGATCCGCCCGTCTCAGCCTCCCAAAGTGCTGGGATTACAGGCTTGAGCCACCGCGCCCGGCTTCACCAAATATTTTTATGTGAAAAATCTATTCTTAAGTAAGTGACAAATAAGAAAATATTAATCAGTTTCTCATGTTTGGTTAATCTGAACTAGCTCAGGCCTTCTCCTTCACATTATCACTTAACCAGAGAGATAAAGATCAGATGACTGTACTCCAAGAAAGACCTGGGTGTTTCATTTGGTTTAGGGCACTTGTTGAGTTACTCATTGTTCCTACAGATGGATGTCTTCAATTTTATACTCAGACTTACATTTCCATTCCCTTGGGTGATGTGTTGCAACATCCCCTCTGATTTTCCATGTTGTCTTAGGAACACAGCCTTCTAAGGGATTCAGGAAGCACACACACCAAAAAGGATTCGATCATGAACATTCATTCCATTTGAGCAGAGTTGACTCCCTGCCTTTTCTCCTTTGCAAACCAATGTGCACAATAGCTTATAGGTAATTACGCATTCATTTGAAGACTTTAAGAATAGGGGACTCAGGCAGAATTTGTCAAAGCAAAGAAAATAATCAGATAGTTTTCACATCCCAGAGTTTTTAAACTCTGCCAAATAACTCCATAAAAATGTCCAATAAACACACACACACACACACACACACACACACACACACACACACCGCTGAGCTACTGATAAAGTATTTCTGAATAAGTGAGTCTTCCAGAATGTTTTTCACTTATTCTTCTTTTTTTCCCCACAGAAAAACTTTGTGAAATTAATTGATTTATTTTGACTTCAGAAATCTAAACTAAATTTATAAATGCTTGAGTAAGAAGCAGATAGGACAAATGGAGGGAAAGTTCCATTCTTCAGACACATTCTTTAACTTAGCAGTAGCAACACTACCCTCAAACATACACCATTCTCTACTGATTGTGATAAAGGATCTTAAATACTGGATAGTTTGACATTAAATCTAATGTTAGAATCTGAAGTAACCAGATTGCAAGATGATTCACAGATCCTTGATTTGTGATTTTATTTTATTTTTTGATTTGTGATTTTAAAAGTGAGCATGACATAATATTTCCATGGGGCTTTATATTTACCTGTGCCTGATGTGGCCCAGAATTACCTGCCACAGTGAAGACAGGAAGGTAAATGGTTGCAGATCAGCTGCCTGCCATTAAAGTCATCTGCTTCTCAAAATCAT
>NW_022167228.1:0-1298 GCF_008728515.1 Papio anubis | reverse complement strand
CATCTGTCTCAGTCTGATGAGATAATCTGGGTATCGGTTGTTATCCTTCAGCATTTTCCTGCCTCATTAATGCATGTGTACCCAGCACAATAATAATCATAGCTATCAATGGCTGAAGCTGAGGGCTTTCCTGAGCCAGGCAGTGGCTTTAAAAAGTTTATAAAGTGGCCTTTAAAACTTTAACAGCTAAAGCTGAGGACTTTCCTGAGCCAGATAGGGGCTTTAAAACCTTTAGACTCTCATTGAATAATTTCTGTTTTTCAGATCAAGAAACTGAGACTTACTGTCACATTTCGGATTAAGTTAAAAAACAAAAAGAAAAGAAAAGAAACTGTGGCTTAAAGCTGTCAAGTATTTCAAAGCCAGCAAGTGGCTAAATCAGAACTTGAACCCAGGCAGTCTAGCCCTGGGATCCTGTGCCCTTACCCAGTATCCAGTGTTGGCTACACAAAACTAATGAGTACATGTTTTCAACTATAGTTTAAGGGGGTGACAAATTTTTCACTATATTTTATGTAGGTGACTTTCAGTTAGGGGGTATTCTACTTACACAATCTATTGAGCTGGGTATTAACTGAGAACAAACAGAAACTAATAAACTCTGAAAACCATAAAACATGAGCAACATGATGTCACTGCAAACATGATGTCACTGCAAAAGACAAAACAGCACATAGCCTTCTTGTGACTGTATTTTGCTGACAGTCCACGAGCTAATACTCAGCCTGAACTCAGCAGTGCTGTTCCCTTGGGAGACACACACAAACACACGGACACACACACACACACACACACACACACACACACGAGTTGGTGGTTTTGTGCCTCCCCGCCAAAACACACACACATTGGCGGTTGTGCCGCCAGGAGCCTCCAGTCTGCCAGTGTGAGGAACGGACCAGATGGGTCCAGTAGTGTTGGGTCAAGGCGAGGAGAGGACAGCCGGAACCGCGTGCATGCTCTGGACTCCTGCACCCGCCGAAATGGGTGCTCACGGGGCGCGCGGGAGTGAGGGGTGAGGGGTCAGGGGTGAGGGATCAGGGGTGAGAGGGAGGGGGACGGGGCGGAGGCAGCCCCTTCCCAGGCGGCAGCGGCGGCGGGGCGGTGATGCTGTTGCCCTTTTAAGCTGCCGCTTCACAGGAGCGGCGCCTCCTGTCGGTGGAGTCCGTTACAAAGGGAGCCCCCGCCCAGGGGCCACCCCACAGCTCCCCCCAGAGGCCTCGGTGTCCCTTGCGGTTTTCCTGCCGTGCTCCGACTAGAGTAAAGGCAGCGGGAAGAGGCGGAGCCGCGAGAGCGCC
>NW_022167227.1:0-1299 GCF_008728515.1 Papio anubis | reverse complement strand
TACAAAAGAGTAAGTGCTGGCACACAGGGCGTAGGCTGGGTCGGCCCCTGAGTGTAGATGGTGCTTCCCAGTAACCAGGCAGGGCATTTCTACCTGAGGCTTGGAACCCTCAGTGGGACAAAAAAACTCAGAGCTCTTCTTCCTCCACAGTACAAAAGTGACCACAGCTTCAGTGACAACAGCTGCAAAGACAACCAGTTCAGCAATGATGCCCATGATGAGGATAGTGGGCTGGAAAGACTGCTCTGGGAAAGGAGGGGAAGGTGAGGGTCTCTGACCCCAGGCCCCACCACCGACCCTGTTAAAGGTCTCCAGAGGGGTTCCTGCTTTCCCTACCAGACGTGATACCTCCATCTCCCTCCTTACTCCATCTCAGCATGAGGGCCTCAGGCAGCCCCTGGTGCTGCACATAGCACATGAATCTCTGCTCCTCTCCAGAAGGCACCACCACAGCTGCCCACTTCTGGAAGGTTCCATCCCCTGCAGGCCTGGTCCCCACGAGCTCCACGTCGTGGGTCTGGTCCTCACTCTCCCGCTGCCAGGTCAGTCTGATCTCCACAGGGTAGAAGCCCAGGGCTCAGCACCTCAGGGTGGCATCATAGTCAAAGACAGGATGGTGGGTCACGTGTGAATTGGGGGGGTCTGAAAGGAAGAGTCCGAAAACTCAGGCACTTTGCATCTCTCGTGGGACACTCCAGCAGCACCAGTATGTGACCGTCCTAAGAATGAACCAGATACCTGGCGGGGTGGGGGGAGGGGAGGGAGCACAGAACTCAGACACCTGGACACGGGCACCTGGGATAATCTCCTAATCCTTGGAAAGTTCTAATCTCTCAGCGGGGGAGCAGGGACTTCCGATTCTGACCTGAGTGAAGGCCAAAGGACTCAGAGGAGCTGGAGTCAGACCCCCACACACATTGAGTGTGAGGCAGAGAACAAGGCCTGAGGGGAAAGGTCCTGGTGCCTAAGACTGCTGTGGGAACTCCTGATCAGTATTCCAGGGATTGTCTTCCCCTCCACTCCCTCAGAGACTTCATCCCTTAATTGTCCCAGAGAGCAGGGCGGGCCCTCAGAGTCACTCTCTGGTACAGGATCTGGAAACCCAGGAGGATTCCTCTCCCTCAGGACCAGAGGGAGGGCGTATTCTAGTGTTGGTCCCATTTTCCTCCTCTCCTTGTGCTAGGCCAGCCTGGGAGGTCTACAGGAGATCGGGGAGGCGCCCCATGGCCCCTGGTACCCGCACGATGCAGCATCTCCTTCCCATTCTCCAGGTATCTGTGGAGCCACTCCACTCACGTG
>NW_022167226.1:0-1299 GCF_008728515.1 Papio anubis | reverse complement strand
CTGCCCCAGGGAGCCACGTCCTCACACCTGCCCCTTTGGCCTGCACCCAAGGGGACCAGCTGAACGAGCACGTGGCCTACCAACGGCTGGCCACCCTGCACCATCGGCTGGGCCATGGCAAGCTGGCGAAGCACTTCTACCTCAAGGCCCTGTAGCTCTGCAACTCGCCACTGGAGTTCGACGAGGAGACCCTCTACTTTGTGAAGATGTACCTGGTGCTCGGTGACATCATCTTCTATGACCTGAAGGTGGGTGGCAGGGGCAGGGCTCGGGGTGTTCCTGGCCCCCTTGGAGTGGGATCTCCACCCAGACCCCATAGGCCTGGGTTCCAGCCTTCCTTAGGAATGGCCCAGTGGCCTCCCTGGAGCTCTACACCCGGCTGGAGGAGCGGGCAAGGTTCGCAGATACAACCCAGCTCCCAAGCTGGCCAGGCCCCACCCTCAAGAACTCAGTCTCAGCCAGGGAGGCTGACACATGAGTGGGCAATGGTGGCCTCTGGGTAAAGAAGGGGGATTGTAGTCCGGGGGCCCTCCTGGATGAGGTGACACCAGAGCTGAGTCTTGACAGTCAAGTGTCAAGTTGCATTTACCAAAGAAAACAGGGTCGGGAGAAGGACCTTTCGGAGGACGGCATCATCCTCACATTAAATCCACGTTGCAAGATCCAACCCAAATCCTGGCGCCTCCTCTAGGAAGCCTGCCCAGGGTGCCAGCCTGCACTGAGCAACTCCTTCCTGGAGTCCCGAGACACCTTGAATCTTCACATCACCCAGGAAGGGTGGGGTGGGACCAGTGTCTTACCATCGGGTTCACAGACAGGGAAACCCCAGCTCAGGGCAGGTGCAGTGGGGCGGGGCCCCAGCCAGCCAGGCTGAGGCCTTGTTAGGTCGGGTGTGTCTCGAGGGGAGGTGCTGTGCTCCCTCTGCCCCCAGCCCTGCAGGGGTGGAGAGCTGGGATTGGCAGACTGAGACCTGTGGTGTCTCCACCCATCTGCCCAGCGGGCACCGCCCCTCCTTAGCATCACACCAGCCTCGT
This sequence comes from Papio anubis, assembly GCF_008728515.1. Taxonomy (NCBI): domain Eukaryota; kingdom Metazoa; phylum Chordata; class Mammalia; order Primates; family Cercopithecidae; genus Papio; species Papio anubis. The sequence goes on along the minus strand of NW_022167226.1, from coordinate 265 downwards.
GTCAGTGCTCCTTACGGGCTGAGGGGCCAGGGCACTCCAGTCCAGGGGCCGAGATCTTGGGGGCCTTAGAACAACATGAGGAGCTGGGGCAGCCCTAAGACCCCGCCCCGTATCCCCCACCGCAGGCCTGGGGCTGCCCGGGAGGCCCCCGCCCAGTGCTGGCGACACCTGGTGGTCAGAAGTGGTCCCTGTGGCCTCCCAAGTCCCAGCCAGACAGAGAGGTGCCAAGTGTCAGACCCAGAGGGACGCTGCTCACCGCTGAGGG
>NW_022167225.1:0-1299 GCF_008728515.1 Papio anubis | reverse complement strand
GGTGAAACCGTCTCTACTAAAAAATACAAAAAAACTAGCCGGGCGAGGTGGCAGGCACCTGTAGTCCCAGCTACTCGGGAGGCTGAGGCAGGAGAATGGCGTAAACCCGGGAGGCGGAGCTTGCAGTGAGCTGAGATCCGGCCACTGCCCTCCAGTCTGGGCGACAGAGCGAGACTCCGTCTCAAAAAAAAAAAAATTCAAATCAGTACCCTGGAATGGAGCTATCAGTGAACTGTGAGACAGAAATCAATCAATATAGATGTAAGGATATATGAGCATAGGAGGAAACAATTATATACCATTTACATATACCTATATGCATTCATATTAAATCAAGGCATGCACCCACAGGTACTGCAGAGAAATATACAGGTTGAGATTAGGGAAGGTTCAAGGGCATTAACGGAAAAACAAAAAACTGTTACACGTGTCTATGTGATCTCACTATAGGAAATGAAGGTGCGTTTATGGCTTCTTGAGTGAATTTAGATAAAAGATGACCACATAATAAGAAGAATGATTTTTCTTACTAGTCTGTTTGATACTCTGAGTAACAATCAAAAACAATTTTCAGACTGCCTATATGTGAGACCTTATTACAATGGCTGAGGACAGCAGAGAATCCTCTTTGGAAACAAAAAAGGATAGCGGGGGACAGAGAGTAGTGAAGACCTCCAGAGAAGAGAAAAAAGCTAACAACCCTAGAAATGCTTTTGACCCTGCAGAACTCTGCCACAATACAGGGTGATACTCCAGACTCCAAACACCATCATATTGGATTGTGTCCTTGACTCAGACCTGCAGTTACTTTACCCTACTTGTGGACCAAGAGAGACGATCAAGTAAAGGAGTAATGGAGGGCCTTCGAGGCAGCACATTTAGTGGAATAAGAGGGCTGACAGCCTCCACACAAAAGTTTAGTTTGAAATAATTGCCACCACACAGGCTGTCAGGCACTGGGACTGAGGACATAACAAAGAGGTTTATTTAAATCTGGAAGCATTATGATTTTCCCTAGCCTAAGGTGTTGATTGCCATCGTATAAATCCTCCTTTCTAATAAAAAATGGCATTTCAGAGCCAAATAGTGCTATACACATGAATAGTCAGAATTTAACTGGTTTATGTGCAGAGTAATGAAAGCGAGTTTTACCGGAAGAGTGAATTTGGAATTGTGTCTCCTGTCTGACTGTGCTCTTTTATCATCCTCCAGTCCACCCACAAATGAATTATCAGGCACGAACCTGGAGGCGCGTATCAATGAAAGGTGAGTTATGCACACGTGTGTCTTTATGTATCT
>NW_022167224.1:0-1299 GCF_008728515.1 Papio anubis | reverse complement strand
TTGTCCTGCGTTGTCTGCTGGGTGGAAATGCGTCTGGGCCGGGCAGCGGCTCTCCTGTGTCAGCTGGTGCAGTGTTGAGCACAGTCAGCAGAGGGCGCCGAGGAGGCCTGGCAGGAGGAAAGGTGCTGCTGTCCGGTCCCTAAACCAGCTCCAGTGGCTGGACTGGAAGGTCCGGGCTGGGCTCCCTTGCAGGGTCGTGCTGGGCTGGTGGCTTTTCCAGTACCGGCGCCTGTATGAGCTTTCTCATGTTCTTTGGAGTTCTCTGTACTCCTTAATCCTCAGCTCCTCCTTTCTGCAGTCCTCTGTTAAATTGAACAAACCTTTAAATAAAACCTGCCCGGTTCAAATCACTGTGGGATTTGGCAAAGATAGACAATGAGTAAATGTTTTCACTGTCAGATTCAGCAAGAGACTCGCAGGACTGGCAAATGGGTGCAGTTCTGATGAGTGTGTGGGCTGTAATTTCATTACACTGACCTAAGTGAGATGACGTCACATGTGTCAGCTCAGGTCAGACGGAAGTTGACACTGGAGCCCCACTTGTCATCAATGAAGTGAGCAGATTCCTCACTTAATCAGAAAATCACTTTCAGGCCAGGTGCAGTGGCTCATGCCAGTATTCCCAGCACTTCAGGAGGCTATAGTGGGAGAATTGCATGATGCCAGGAGTGTGAGTCGCCCTGAAAGATCTCATTTGTCTCTACAAAAGTATTTTAAAAATTAGCTGGATGTGGTGACGTGTGCCTGTAGTCCCCGCTACAGGGGAGGCCAAGGCCCAGAAATCTTCCCAGACCATGGGATTTGGCTCCCCCTTTCCTGCCTGACTTCTTGAAAGTTGCTTGTTTTTTTGTTTTTTTGGTTTTTTTTTAATTGTAATAAAAGACACATAACATAAAATTTCTCATCTTCACCTTCTTTTTCTAAGTGTATATATAGCAGTGTTAACCAAATTCACATGGTAGCACACGAGATCTCTAGAACTTTTTCATCTCTCTCTATCCATTGAGCAACTCCTCTTCCCCCTCCCTGGCAACAGCCATTCTTTCTGTCTCTAAGAGTTTGACTGTTTTAGGAATCTCACATGAGTGGACTCATGTTGTGTTCATCTTTTTGTGACTGGCTTATTGACTTAGCATAATATCCTCAGAATTAATCCATGTTGTAGTGCATGGCAGGATTTTCTTCCTTCTGAAGACTGAAGAGGATTCTGCTGTGTATAATCCTGCACTTTCTCTGTCCACTCACTCTTCAGAGGACATTTAGGCTGCTTCCACCTCTTGGTTATGGTGAGCAAGGTTG
>NW_022167223.1:0-41882 GCF_008728515.1 Papio anubis | reverse complement strand
CCCCAGGGCAGATGAGAAGAATAGGAAACCCAAGGAATGTACCACTGTGTCATTCCCCAGGGAGTCTGGCTTGCTTAACATACTTTTCCAACATTTTCCGTGCTCATTTGTTGTTTTCTGTGCAGGGTTTCAGTTAGAACACAAAGGATGTGATAGTAATGAGGCTTCTCCAGCTGGGCTGAAAACAGATGTGTTTTTGTCTTAAAATCATAAGAGCAAGTATTTTTTAAAATACTTGAATAGGTTGGTGAGAATTCTGGGGAGAATTAACACACCACTGGGAAAGAAACATTTCACAACACTGCAAGAAAAAGTCATTCCACAGCAGTGACAACTCCAGCTCACATAATCTACAACTGACTTACTCATTTGTTCTCGCCTAGTGTCAGAAATATCATTTGCCTCCGTGATAAACAAAATTACCAACTAAAGTAGAGTGTTTCTATAAAGTTTGTTTTGTCTTAGAGTATCCAATCAAAATTTTCTACAGTGTCTTTAATCAGTTTCTTTTTCCTCCTGAAATACTCTGATATTATGGTTGATGTTTTTCTTTAATTTGCAGAAAATAAAGGTGAGTTTGTGTGGTGTAGCTTGTGGTAGGTTTTGAGAAACCCATAGAGACATGTGTCTACCGCCCAGCACTACACAGAGCAGCTGCATCAGCCTAAATTTCTCTGTGTGATGCCTTTGTGATCACTACACTCCAGCCTAGGTGACAGAGTGAGACCCTGTTTCAAAAAAAGTAAAAAATACAAAAGGTAAATCTATGAATTTTCACGCCGAAATCTATATTTATCCACTTATTTTCTTTACTGTGGAGTTACTAAGAATTTGAAGCCATTTGAGCTGACTGTCCCCAGAAAACAGTTGTTGCTCTAATAGTAAATGAGAATGGCAAGAGCATAGGTTCTCTCCCCAAAGACCTTCAGACATATATAGTTAATTCACACTCTAAAGGCAGTAATGGCAAAGCTAGTGATTATGGTCACCCCACAAACTAGGACCAAAATGCCACATAAATACTTGACTGACTAGGATGTTAGTGTAATGTAATTTTCTGATTAATCAAAATGAAAATTTTTGTCTAGGTTAGAAAGATTTATTTCTGGATGCCAATAAAAAGAGACATAGAAAATCTAAATTTAATAAAAGAGGAGTAAATAAGGTCCTCTAATACAAAGAAAGCAATATGCTTCAAAGATTAATTATGGGCTGGGGCCTGTGGCTCATGCCTGTAATCTCAGGACTTTGGGAGGCCGAGACAGGAGGACAACTTGAGTCCAGGAGTTCCAGACCAGCCTAGGCAACATAGGGAGACCCCATTTGTACAAATAATTTAAAAACTAGCCACGTATGGTGGTGCACACTTGTAGTCTCAGCTACTCTGGTGGCTGAGGTAGGAGAGTCACCTGAGTCTCAAAAAAAACCCAAAAACAAACAAACAAAAAAAACGGATAATTGTGCTTTTCTATTAAAATTGATCCTTAGGGGAGTGAAGTCAAGAAAAATGGTAGAATAGGACACACCCACCAGGAATCCATCTCTCCTCCTGGACAGCAATTATACTGAAAGGGGCTCTCTGAAGTGAATATTTTGGGACTCTGTAGTTGATGTGAACACTTGCAACTCCCAGGGAACAGATTGGCTGCTAAATTATGATAATGTTTGTTCTATTTCAGCCTTCAGCACAATGGCAGCTGTCTATCACCAACCACAGTTCCATGTCAGGCAGCTGTGGGGGTCATAACTGACATTTTGGGGCAAGGGAGCTTGCTGGAGCCAGGGTGGGCAATAAAATCCTGTCCCTGCAAATATCAGGTCTCTGTGTTGAGATTGTGGAATGTTTCCCTGATCACTGAGGTGTGGGCATGGAGGCTAGTCACCACTGTTCCAATCTGCATTCACCTGAAATGTCTCCTAGAAGATTTAAAGCAGTTACACCTGTTTTTTTGAACTTCCAGAAACAACTGCATATGTGGGAAATTGAGGAAGCTACCATGCATGCTAAAGGAAAGAAACAAGCCCAGAAAAGAAATGATGAAGACCTTAAGTTCTCAACTCAGATTTAGTCCCAACGCAGAGACATCATATAACAATTTTTTTAAGCCCAGAAAGCCACAGAAAAAGGGGGAAATTTTGATTTCCAGAGTTCCTACATTATAAGTTTTAATGTCCAGTTTTCAACAATTACAACAAAAAGCAATGCATATAACAAAACAGGAAATTACAACCCATGAATGATACCAAATAAATCAGCACAAAACCTGCGGAAGCCCAGATGTCACACACACACTATACAAATACTTTAAAACAGTTGTCTTAAAGATGCTCGAACAGTTAAGGAAGACATGAACAACAAAACAAGTTATGCCTGGAAAAAATAAGCATATTATTAATAAAGATATAAAATTATAAGGGGGAACCAAAAAATTCTTCCTATATCTAAAAAGTATACTACCTGTAGTATATCTAAAGTATACCTAAAAAGTATCCTGCCTGTAATGATAATATACTAGAAGGATTCAAAAGCAGATTTGAGCAAGCAGAAGAAAGAAGAAGTAAACTTGAGCAAACCACAACTGAAATTATTGAGTTGGAGGAACGGAAAGGAAAGAAGAGTAATGAAAAGTGGATAGTGCCTAAGAAGACTAGGAGACACCAGCAAGCAGACCAACATATGCGTTGTGGGAATCCCCAAAGGATAAGAGAGTTAGAAATCACCAAAGTGTTCTTACCACGACAATGAACAAGAAATTCTCATGACTTAAGTTTTGCCCTGAAAATCCAACAATTCTTATATTTATGGATCAAATTTAATAGCAATTGTTAATGTTTTTAAGTGTTTGTAAGTTTTTTAAGTCACATGGGCACTTAGAAGAAATATTTCCTGTAAAGACAAATGACCATTAAGCCCTTGTATGTCCTTCATAGGGTTTTAAAAAAATTGTGTAGCAATTTTCAATTATTCTACAATAATATAATAGAGAGGCAATTAAATAATTTCATTTTCAGTTTTCAGTGGAAAAAACTGAGATACTCGCAGGATAAAAATTTTTTCCAAAGTTGCAAAATAAATTATTCACTCAGGGAAATATATGTTTCTCTACGAAGGTGACATATCTAGAAGCAACATTTATAGAATGTAGCTGTGAGTTTTAAATATTATTTTTAATTGACATATAACTATATACATTTATGGGGTACATTGTGATGGTCTGATATATACAATATGGAGTTATTAAATCAAGCTAATTAATATAATTTTGGAAGTTACAAAATTTTGGTAATTCATGTTAACAGATGTCTGAGCAGAAAAATATAAATAATACATACTTGATTACTTTGTGACCATTTTAAACAATTTGAATATGGAAGTTGAGAATTCTATAGAAGCCAGTAGCAATTTGAGTTTAGAAAAATAGATTTTGCTCCTTGAAGCTGATATTTCAGATTTATGTGCAGTCAAGGCAGTTCTCCAGATAATAAGTTAGGGATTGTTAAAACTTTTAGGCCAGGTGTGGTGGCTCATGCCTGTAATTCCAGCACTTTGGGAGGCCGAGGTGGGCGGATCACTGGAGGTCAGGAGTTCGAGACCAGTCTGGCCAACATGGTAAAACCCGATCTCTACTAAAAATATTTTTTTAAAAAATAGCCAGATGTGGTGGTGGACGCCTGTAATCCCAGCTACTCAGGAGGCTGAAGCAGGAGAATCGCTTGAACCCGGGAGGCGGAGGTTGCAGTGAGCCGAGATCATGCTATTGCACTCCAGTCTGGGCAACAAGAGCGAAACTCCATCTCAAAAAAACAAACAAACAAACAACAACAACAACAACAAACTTTTAAAGCTGACTATTTAGAGCAAGACTAATACCAATACGAGTCGAGCACCAAGTGGCCTCAGTGTGTCTTCGCAAGCACTAGGTAAATGGGGCTTCGGATTCTTGAATGTGTCTTTACACTGCACACCTTTCTCCCAGTAGTGGGATCTCAACCACGGAATATAATTGAGACCCTGGGACTGCCAGGATGAAAGTACAGTTTGGATCACACTCCAGTGGCCCACGTTGAGCTGACACTTACCCACCATGGAGCTGGAGATCTCAGCTCCCGGCCGAAGTGTGCATTTCCTTGTCATTCAGAATACCTTGTCAGAGTATTCTAAATGCTCTGGTTTGTTGGGGCTCACAGGAAATTGCACATAGGAAATCAGAGTTTCAGGAGTGGGGCTGGGGAATTGTCAATTTTTAAAAGGTCACAGGCACTGCTTTTTATTCATTTTCAAGTTCCATGACTCTTGCTTTACCTGCAGGGATTCCATGCCCCTGGAAGCGGTCAGAAGGCCTGCTTGGGCCCCGGAGAGCCCAGCAAGTGCAGCATCAGGAGCCAGTTCCCTTTAGCCAGAACCTCTTGAAATCTCATTCATATATTATGAGAAGCCACATCATTTAATATGTGAGAAAGGGTTTCTTGGGTGTCAGTGTCCAGGGAGCACAGCTTTGCCTATTTCTCTGTATTGCTTGGCACAGAACTGGACAATCTTGACGAGTCTAGAAATGTTACTTTCTTCCAGTGCAGAAATGTTCTGTTTTTTCGACTTGTGAATTCTTTCTGAAAAATATCCCTGATTGTGATGGATTGTGGAATTTAATGACCTTGTTGAAGGTCAGGAACAGGAATGTCTTACGAAACGAATGCTTCCTGATGGATCCTTTCCTGTGAGGGAGAAAGAGAATGCTTTGCTTAATCTATGCTTTCCTGCCTCCCGCTATCATGTCTGTACCCCAGTCTGAGCCTGGGAAATTAAAACTGCATAGTTCTCCTCCTGTGATGAATTTGGCTGTTTAAATGCTTTAAGCTCAGTATATGTCAGAATTGAAATATAACTTAGACATCAACATTTAGGGTTACAAAGGACAATCCAACTTGTGGTGAAGTTAATTCAGGAGGTTTTTAATCAAATGTTTATCATGTGCCAGGCAGTGTAGTGAAAGCAGAAGAAATAAAGGCAAATACTGGTTCTTTATAAAAACATGCTGATCCTATAAGATGAGCAGAATGATTCATTAAAGTGGCACTGGTTATGATTTTAGAACCACCCCCATCGTTTGGAATCTGTTCTGTTTGCTGACTATGTTTTCAGTGGCCATGTGTGAATAATGATTGAGATTATACAAATTTGTCAATCAAACAGGTCTAAATCCTTTTTCTCTTAAGGCACCGAAGCAGGGCAATCAGTGAGGAAACAGGAACAATTCTCTCCCCAGAGTTTTGATTCTCTCAAGGTTCTGTAATCACATGATTTTGCACAATTTTAAGACCACAAAGCAATACATTTGATCGAGTTGCCGGGCTAAGTGCAAGAGCTAAGGCTCCCGACATATAATTGGAAGAAAAACCTGAAAGTTTAGTTTTTATGTCTTTCCTCAGTCAAGTTGAGTCACAAGGTTACTGATAAAGAAGAAATCTTTGTTTAAAACTAGTTGTGTATATTCGTCACAGATTTCAAGACTAGATGTTAAACAAAAGGCTCTTTTTATTAACAAGTATGTGCCCAACTAAATTTTCTCTGCTGTTTGGATTTCAGTATTTAGAAGATGCTATTTTTGTAATTTAAACTTAAAAAAAAGGCATTTTTTTTGTGTGATTTAAAAGAAACATTACCAGTATGAATCCACTCCAGTGTAGGGAATGTTGAGGTGTAATTTAATGATAAGAACAATGATTTTCTTTACCCCACTTCCCGTTTGCCCCAAGAATACTGCACTGGCAGTGAGCTGCACTTTCTTTTTCTAAACAAGAAATGGGTGAAACCAAATGAAATCTAGTAATTTCAATGGATGGGCATTACTTTGCTACATTGCAACCTTAAAATTGATGACAAACTGTTCTTATAGTGTTACTATTTGATTTATGATTAAAAGTGAATTCTTAAGCACTGAGGAATAATTTGTTAAAATAGAGACAAGGTCTCACTATGTTGCCAGGCTGGTTTTGAATTCCTGAGCTCAAGTCATCCTCCTGCCTTGGCCTCCCAAGGTGCTAGAATTACAGGCATGGGCCACCAGGACCAACCTGAGGAATAACCTTACAGGCAACATCTGGATCTGAATCTATTCATGAAACATCTCTCAGTTAATGCAATTACCATAATCCAAACCTATGAAGTAAGTCACAAGTACATCTGTAGCAGGACGAGCTGCAGACAAAACTCCTCAGACACTGAGTTAAAGAAGGAAGGGGGTTTATTCGGCCAGGGGCATCGGCAAGACTCCTGTTTCAAGAGCCAAGCTCCCCGAGTGAGCAATTCTTGACCCTTTTAAGGGCTCACAACTCTAAGGGGGTGCACATGAGAGGGTCGTGATTGATTGAGCAAGCAGGGGGTACGTGACTAGGGGCTGCATGCACCGGTAATTAGATCGGAACAAAACAGGATAGGGATTTTCACAGTGCATTTCTATACAATGTCTGTAATCTATAGATAACAGAACCAATTAGGTCAGAGGTCGATCTTTAACTACCAGGCCCAGGGTGCGGTGCTGGGCTGTCTGCCTGTGGATTCATTTCTGCCTTTTAGTTTTTACTTCTTCTTTCTTTGGAGGCAGAAATTGGGCATAAGACGATATGAGGGGTGGTCTCCTCCCTTACATCTATCACAACAGGAAAGGAAGCCTAGAAGTAAAAACAAAAGTACTTCAGTTTGGTCTCTGCTAATGGTTGGGCATAAACCTACATGTGCGAAGTAAATTAGTCAAGAACCAGGCACAATGTGTAGTTTCTGACTTTCTTTTGGCAAAAATATAACCTTGTGCTATTATTAGAATGTAATAATAAGTAAGTTTGTTCCATAACTTACTGGAATAATAAGTAAGTTTGTTCCATAACTTACTGGAACAAACAAGAAATTAGAGGCCACCTCTACCCTCCCCTCCTTACCATATTGGGCTAGGCTTTGACGGTCACAGAGTCGGGTTTGATGGGGTTGTTCAGGCTCATCTAAGTGTAAACCACGTAGGGTAGCTGCAGACATGAACTGGAGCCTCTGTGTGTCTCAGAGACCGGTGAGGACAGAGGTGGATGGGGAGGCCAGAGTGCCCAGAACCACGCAAAAGTCTCCAGAGGGTTCTGCTCACCATGCTTATGAGCTTGAAGGTAATGTGGGTTTTAGGGGGTCATCACCTCCTCTCCCCTGGGAGTGAATCTGAAGGTTGGAGATTGGTCAGTGCCCCGGAACACTTGGCCACGTTCGGAATCGGGGTCCCCAAAGCAGTGAAGACTGGGATCAGGAATCTGCGTGGTGAAGGAATGCAAGTTATGTGGCGTGAGGCTGTCCACTTGGAAGAAGCAACTAGTGTTGAGGTCCAGCTCCAGGGCAGTTTATACACACACTCGTTTTCATTCCAGGGAATAGGTTCCATTATGATGTGTTGAGGACTGAAAACCACGCATTTTCTGTGTTGAAAAAATTTTCATCCAGTTCAGAACATAATGCTTACTGAAAAGATACCATTTATATAGAATCGTGTATAGACAGATTTGAAAAGTGCTGAAGAAATTAAGAGCAAACTTATTACTGATGGGCTGTAGTTAATCAATAAATCCTGCCTGGAAATGTTTTTGTTTGAGGGGAAAGGTAGATTAAATAGTTCTAAAAGGAGATCAAGGGCCTGGAAAACACTGAGATTGTCTCACTTTGATTGGGAGGACTAAGCCAACTGTATTTTTCCCAGCTGTGGAAAGTTCCAAATTTCTAAGATTTCACCTGGGAAAAAATATATATTTACATAATTTTTAAAAACAAAAACTGAAGAATTGTTTTATTATTTCAGTCTAATGTTCTGTTTGGAGGACAAACAGTAGGCTATGGGTTAACATGGCATTACAGTAGGTGTAAATACTGAGACAAGGCTTGACTATTTCTTAATCATGAACTGTATATGGAAGAACGCATGCAAGGATGCATCGAACAATCTTAACTGAGTCAAGGAGAAGTCATGAATAATTGTGATATATTTGTTTTTCTGTAAAACGCGTTATAATGGATCATTGCTTTCTCGTTAGAGTCTTTAGCTTCTCTGAAAACCTGACTTTGAATACCTTTGAACCTCTGAAGGGTGGATGCATTCCAAAATTGAGATTATTCCATACAATCATTTCTTAATGAATATGAGTAGTGATTAAGAAGATGAATAACATAGCTTTAGCCTAGCTAACTATAGTGTTCTCTATTTTCATATGCTAATTTTTAAAAGCTTCTTATTCATACTCAGTTTGCTTTTTCCCAAAGCGAAAAATAGTTATCTTTTACAATTGTTTTGCCATCTCACTTATTTAAAATGATCCGTGAATAATTCTTGTAGATTTGAAGTACTTCAAGATTCATCTATTTTGGGGGAGTAGAATACTATTTGTCAGATTATTGATAAGAATAATATTCATATAGTGAATTTGAAATATTTTATAATGATTCCAGAAAAAGTAAAATTAAATTAGGTCTTATCACTTTTTGATCCAGGAACCTTAGTATAAAATATGGACCTTTCAGATTGAAAGGAGCAGTCAGTGTGGCTTTTAGAGGGCATTTGGGTGTCCCCTGTATGGATGTCATTAGTTAGCAACACCGAGAGTGCATGGACAACTCTGTCCACATCAAGAGATTCTCTGTCCAAGGACCGTGTAGGAGGTGGCCACCTCGTTTTTGCCACATGCATTCTCAAAGTTGACTGTTAGAGTCAACTGGAACAACTAATTACTGATTCTAAAGCCTTTAACTTAGGGTTATAAAGAAAATTATCATTTTAAAAATTCCTCCAAGGGAAAGATTACATCACAAAAGCTTTGGAGGAAAGAATGACAATATGATTTGGAACTGTGAATGCTCCCTTCTGTATCTCACTACGGGGAAGTCTCCTAATAGACTCATTTGAAGGGACTTAATGTGTGATGATTTGCTTTACCATAACAACAATAATAAAAGTAAACACTTAATTCTCACAGCAACTCTATCAGTTGTATGATATTATTTTTCCCATTATACAGATGAGAAAACTTAGGCTTAGGGAAGTTGACAGATGTCCCAAGATGAGAGGCCTGGTTCCCGATCCGGCCCTCAATAACCTAAGGGAGGACACCGAACCGACGTGAGAAAAAATTATGAGCAGAGGGGACAGAGGTGGGACCATGGGCCATGGCTATCTGGGAGACTCTTACAGGAGCAGAGCCGGGGCAAGGCTGGGAAAGGGAGCAGGCTCCTGTTACATAGTTCATGCAGTTAATCTGCAGTTGCCCTCAACCAGCTGTGTGGCTTTGAAGAAATTGATTCTGCTCCTGGGACCTCCTTCCATACAAGGAGAAGAATGCAGCTTGCCTTGCCCGGCATGCTGGTGCCCATGAGAAGTCGCCATGTTCACCCTCCAGTTAGCACTGGCTGTGCCTCAAGATAACCCCAGTTTTCCTGGAATTTCCTGAAATGCTCTTAATGTCCCGGTCATAACTTAACAGCTCCATACTTCCAGTGTGTAATGCCCAGACCGTTTGTTCCCCAAAGAAGACCACCAGAGTCCAGAGTCAAAGCCAAGCGGCAAGGATCTTTTACTGCAAGTTCGAACTTGGTCCCTCCATTCCACAGCATACAAGAGGGCCCCGAACAATGCGAGTGCTTGCCTTTTATAGCCCGATGTAAATAGGATACGTAAAGTTGGTTACAGCACTACAATTGGTTAACATTTTAAGTTATACATTTAGTAGTTTTCTATTGGTTCCCGCGCTTTCAGTAAAACCACGAATGGCTGTGTCCTTATCGGAGACTTTCCAGGTGGTGTTTTTCTAAAGTTGAGATATATGGTAGTCTCTGAGTTGAGAAATGTGTTTGTACTGGGCTCAGGAAGTTAAGAGATATATGGTGGGATGTGTTTGTACTGGGCTTACGAAGTTAAGAGATATATGGTGGGATCTGTTTGTACTGGGCTCAGGAAGTTGAGAGATATATGGTGGGCTGTGTTTGTACTGGGCCTGTTTGTGTTGAGTCCGGGGTTGAGGAATGTGCCTATTTTCTTTCAAGTGCACATGCCTGCTATGGGAGCTTCTTAACCCTTCTTTGTGCCCCCATCCCTTTCAGAGTTTACTGAAGCCTGTGAGCACCTTCTCAGAGTAATGCTTATAAATCCATAAAATACGTACATAGGATTACAAAGAAAAGCAATTATATTGAAATGCATATATCAATATATTAGAAATTATAACAGGCATCCTTAGTTATTAGTACATTAAATAACAAAACATAGGGATGTTTCATAACTACTATTATTTTGAAGTAAATGAGGAACAGAAATAATATTTCGAGGTTGTCAGCCTGTCGGCCTAAATAACAGAGTCTCTCTAAAAGAGATTTATTTGGGGATAGAACATTGCAGTGGGAATACATGTGCCATAGTAAACTATGTGTATATTCAGGGTGGTAAAAGAAGACAAAAGATTTTAAAGAAAAAAATAAGGAGGATTACATAATTGTTTCAAATAATTACCACTGGCTACAAAGATTAGTAATAAGGGCGATGCCAGTCCAAGGTTAGGCAGTTGCTGGGCAGATGTCCTTGCAGAAGTGTTTGTGTGCGTGCATAGGTTGTGATGGCCTTTGTGAAAGGTTGTGGTTTCTGTAGAGTCTTTTTCATCATTAGGCATACAAACATGAGAATCCTCTGTTCATGGCCTTCCCTGCTCTGTCTATCACGGTGTTCTTTACATTAATGACTCCACTGTGATCCGATGACTTTCATATTTCCTCTTTGATCAAGATATTTCTCTGAAAGCGTCACTTATCAATCATCCTGTGGTTTGATTTTGATGCTCCTTGATGCCAGGACAGACTCATTTCGGTTGCTGATCTTGCGCCACAGTAGGGGGCGTGATTGATGAGCAGGAGTCAATGTCAAACCCTTGAAGAGAGTGGCTCTTCGGCTAAGTCTACTTGGAGTTCATTATTAAGCTCAATTTTGTCTGCTCTGTAGTTTTTGTGGTCATCTTAAAGTTCTGGGCCAGCATTATTTTGTAGGAGCTGTACTTCCATGAAAATTTAACAAATAACATGTAAAGTTTCAGAAGGGAAAATACAAAGTAAACTTAATGGGAATATGACAGTTCCAGTTTACTAATGGTTTTGAGCCATGAACCTACACTTAGAGATAACCAATTAAGTAAATCATTTGCCACAGGTAATTAGGTGAGACCCGTTGTAACCATGTGACTTGTTTGCTTATTTTGTGTATGTGACTTCAACTTTCCCAGAGGAATTATCCAGGTACAGCATGTAGTATTAGCAGTAGCACAGACACTTTTATTTAACCAATGGAAACTAAAGGATCTTTTTAGGTTAGGTTCTGTGAAGTAACCAACAGGAAGTGATTGATTGTGAAATTTTAATTACACCATTATCCTACTAAGTGAAAAAGGCAGCATTAAAGGGGGTAAGTCTCATTAAGGAGTTTTGTTCTGACATCTTGGGAAAAGCTGTCTACAGTGTGAAAACATTAATTTCCCCTGGTTTGTAGCCATGACATTGGGTGGTTTGGTGAACTTTTTTATGTGGTCCATACACCAGGCATGAAGCTCATAGCTTAAAATGTATGTGGTTTCAGCTTATAGGGCTTTAGAAATAGTGTAGCCTTTGAGTTGGAGAGTTAAAGGCAAATATTGGAGGAAGTTAGGAAAATGTAGGATCTAGTGTAGTCAACAGGAAGATAATAAGAACTTGAAAACCACACACAGGCTTACAATCAATGACAGGTGTATTAAAATTTTCTTTAGAAACATAACTTTTTCTCTCTGTATGGGTCATGGAAGAATCACAGATTTAATATGATTGATGCTAGGAAGCCAAACCAAGGTACGTTTTAGATTTTACGTACAGTTTTAAGGTTCCTGGGCCTGCCAATAAGTGACAACTTTTATTCACTCATCGTAAGACTGGGAACTCTTGAGGCCAGACATTCTGCTCACTTTCTTAAATATGACATCCCAGTCAAAAACTTGGTAATGTAAGCAGTATTTCCAGTTGTACCCTGCTTATAAAGTCAAAGCAGACTGTTATTGAACTTACATAAACAAAAGTAAGACTTTTCAAAAATAGTTTTAGAACTTGGGAGGAATCAGTAGGAAGAAAAAGCACAGGCTTCCATCTTTCTTCACAAAAGTATACTTTATCACATTGTGGGGAACTACAGATATTAACAAGAAAGAATTTTCTTAAATATGGAACACAAAACATTTAAGCAAAAAACCGACAATGTTTTAAATAAAAGTCATAAAAATTTTATCTTCATCATGTAATTTCTTGCAACTAATGTTTTTGTTTTGCTTGGTCTGGATTAGCAGTTTTATGAACCTGGTAGTTTCTTTAGTAGAGTTCTAGAAAGTTTTATTTAGGGCCGGGCGCGGTGGCTCAAGCCTGTAATCCCAGCACTTTGGGAGGCCGAGACAGGCAGATCACGAGGTCAGGAGATCGAGACCATCCTGGCTAACACGGTGAAACCCCGTCTCTACTAAAAAATACAAAAAACTAGCCGGGCGCGGTGGCGGGCGCCTGTAGTCCCAGCTACTCGGGAGGCTGAGGCAGGAGAATGGCCTGAACCCAGGAGGCGGAGCTTGCAGTGAGCTGAGATCCGGCCACTGCACTCCAGCCTGGGCGACAGAGCGAGACTCCGTCTCAAAAAAAAAAAAAAGAAAGTTTTATTTAGTTCATTAATCTTTAAGTTATCATGAGTCTGTGTTTTAGAGTGTTTGCTAGTCATTTCCATAAAAAGCAATTTTGGAACTAGACCTGATTGCAAATGTTTTTAGAAAAGTATTCAAAACAGTATCTGTGGATGACAAAAACAGAATAACCATGGTTAAAATCTGATGAAAGTTCCCAATCAACAAGAAAATTTAGTTATTTCTATTACATGCATCATTTTAACATAGCAAAAATTATGACTGACAACATCACATGATGACCATCAGACTTTTATACATTTTACGTAATCTTTAGGATATTGACATTAATAATATATCCATACAGATATTACTTGAGAAAATATTTAACATAGCAATCAAAATGGTGACTGATCACATAGATTTTTATGAATTTGTATAATGTGTGGAACATTTATATCAATAACATACCCATAACAAGGATCACACCAGTCTGAGGTTGAACAGGCAGTTGCTGGGCAGATGTCCTAGCAGAAGTGTTTTTTGCGTAAAGTTGCAATAACCTTTGGGCAAAGTTGTGGTTTTGTAGTCTTTGTCATTATCAGAAATACAAGGTGAGAACCCTTTGTTCATGGCCTTCCCAGCTGTCGGGGATTTCTTTACATTAGTGACTCTGCTTTGGTTCTGACACACTGAACACTAGTTCACAAGCCACGGCAGTGATTGCTTTGAAAATGTCTGTGATTTGTATTGGTGCACAGTGCACAGGCACTGCTGATGCTTGTGTGGTTTGTCTACAGTCATAATTGAAGAAAGGGAGAAAGTGAAAATAAAGATGTAGTTTTTGAATTTTTGTTTGCAGACTTCCTAAATGATATTTGTACCCCATGTTAAGGACCTCTGGGCTACCTATGTAGGGCACTTCTTCACGTTCTATAGAAAAAATCCTTGTAGGTGTTTCCTTGGGCCTTCAGTCAATCTTTAGATCAAATTAGGGAATACTGATACCTTCAAAATATTGAGCCTTCCTATTTGTGATTCTTGTAGGCTGCATTTTTGTAGTTTCTTTATTATTGTTATTATTATTTTTAGTAGAGACAAGGTCTTGCTATATTGCCCAGGCTGGTTTCAAACTCCTGGGCTCAAGCACCTCAGCCTCCCAAAATGCTGGGATTACAGGCATGAGCCACTGCACCCAGCTAGTTTCTTCTTTGTGTCTTTTAGGACAATTTTAATAATCTTCATAAATGTCTGGCAGAGTTTTATAAGATTCATTCTTAGATGCTTCATATGTTCTGTTACTGTTGGCTATTGTATTTAATTTACTTCTAAGTATGGATAGAGTTTAGGAGTACAGTGATTTTGTACGTTGAACTGATAGCTAGTCAGTTATTTTTGGATTTTCTACCTACACAATCACGTCATATGGAAATGATGACTGTTGCTCTTTTGTTTTCATTCAATCATTGTACTTTTATTTTTAAATGTTCTCTATGTACGGATAGGACTTTGAACGCAGTGTTCAGTGAAGCAATGATGCCTGTTAAAGTCCTCTTCCTGATCTTAAAGGAAAAATATCACTAATATTTCTCCATTGTGTAGTGATGTGCTGCAATTTTTAGCTGCAATTTTTAGCAGCAATTTTCAGTAACTAGCCAGAGCCAATTATTAGCCTTTCATAAATTTTGCAAGCCAGTTGTTAAAACACAGCCATTGTTAAAAGCTAAAGTACAAACTTACAATTAAGTAAGTCATATTAAAAACAAAGGGAATGAACTCTCAAAACCCATCACCTACTACTTACTTTATGACATCTTCCATCTGTACTCTTTCAGTCGTTTACATATCTTGTATCTGCATGGAAGAATTACTGTATAATGGGATGGTGTGGTGTATCTTTTTCCAAGTTTACGTTCAGTGACTTCAAATTGATAGCTTTAATTGGCCATGATGGGAGTATTTACACCACAGAAAATGACAAATGTTGCAAATCAAGAGTTTTATTTTCCTTAGGAGCCTGTTGTTAAACATTTACTAGCACATCTCTGATCAAGACTGATTTTACAACAAGTTCTAGCATTTTCCTAGCTTGTTAACTAATTAAGAGAGAGAAATAAAGAGGAGAAGAAAGAGATGCTTTAATCAGTGTGTGAACCTGAATGTGATGTTCTTCTCTGCAGGTCACTGTGAAGTTCCAGTGACCTCTGCCTTGCCTCACTCCTCTTTCTGCATCCTCTCGAAGCTGTCCAGCAGCCATGGACCTGGGTTTGCCTTTTTTTTTTTTTTTTTTTGACGGAGTCTCACTCTATTGCCCAGGCTGGAGTACAGTGGCATGATCTCGGCTCACTGCAATCTCCACTTCCCAGGTTCAAGTGATTCTTCTGCTTCAGCCTCCCAAGTGGCGGGGACTGCAGGTGCACACCACCACACCCGGCTAATTTTTGTATTTTTAGTAGAAATGAGGTTTTACCATATTGGATGGGCTGGTCTCGTCTCGAACCCCTGACCTCATGATCCACTCACCTCAGCCTCCCATGCCTGGGATTACAGGCATGAGCCACCGTGCCTGGCCTCCAGTCTTAATTGAAGACACGGCAAGTCTTCTATTGTCTTCTTGTTAATCTATCATGATTTTCTCTCAGAGAGAATTATTTTCATTCTTAATCTTCATTCCTATAGCTCAAAATTAATTATATAGCATTTTAATGGAACTGAAGAAAGCAGGTGCATCATATTATTGTTTGCTAGCTTTCTTCTTTTTCACTATAAATCATTTTTTTATATCTTCCTTTTCTATTGATTGCAAGTAAATGCTCATAATGGAGATCTAAGTCAGAAGGGAGTTATTATTGGAAGCTATAGATGATTTTCAATTATACCATCCCTTTTCCATTTTAGAACAGGCTGTGGAAGGGTGGCTAGTCATGTGAGCTGATGATGAATTGCTAAAACAACCATTAGATGAGCCAGTGTCATCGCCACTTGGGAGAACTAAAGAAGCCACCATGTAGCATCTACGGATGTGAAGATGCCATGGCAGACCCTGGGAAAATGACACCTGTCCCAAGACTTTACCTGGAGAACAGGAGAAGGCTACTGCTGAAAATAAGGATGTCCATCCTTCACTGAGTGAGAAGGAAGATGATGGCTTACTTTTTGGAGACGTATTAACCATTTCATGCTGCTCAAGTGTCATTGAGTAAATTACTTTTTCTACTGCATAAATAATAGTTCAGTGGATTAAATAAGTTAATACACTTAAAAATCACTACTTAAAGGGGTAGATTCATTTTTCTGTTAAAGATTGACCAATTCAGGAAATATCATTTAAAATTAACTGTGCCCCGAGGCTCTGCCTCAAAAGGAAAAAAATTTTAAAAAGTCAGACATGGTGGCATGTGCTTGTAATCCTAGCTACTCAGGAGGTTGAGACACAAGAATTGTTTGAACCCAGGAGGCAGAGGTTGCGGTGAGCTGAGATCCCGCCATTGTACTCCAGCCTGGGCAACACAATGAGACTCTGTCTCAAAAAATAAAATAAAAATAAATAAATTAATTAATTAAATTAACTGTGCCCCATGTGAATACATTGTTGTAAATAACAGAGATATCACGGTGGAATTGTTTTTCTTTCTTTATATACTATTTCAAAGATAAGAGTTTCAGCATAGCTTGAATTTTACTGTGTTACTTAAAAATCAAATGCACATACCGAGTAAATGATGAAACAGATTAGTAGGGAAGAGACAGATTGAGTTAGGATGGAGATCATGCCCATATTGTCCACTGACAAGGTCTTTTATCATAAAGAAGCAATCTGTGGCCTGAGATTTCTGCTCAAGGCATTGCTCAAATCATTTCTAATATCCCAGTAAAAATATAGTGTCATTGAAGTCATATTTCCACTATAGTTACATTATCAAATTAACTATTTTGGTCTGGTAGTTACTCTAATATCAGCTTCACATCCACATTTTCCAGTGGTTGTTAAAAGATTGTGAAAATTAAGTACGCACTGCACTTCATTAGTTTAAACAAGCCCGAGGGACTTGCCTGTTCCTGATTTGCAGGGAGAGGATCCCCTTGTGATTCAGGCTCTACTGCAGTCAGCACTGTGGCACTGCGAAGTTTACACATATTAAGAACAAAACATATCCCAAAGTATAAGATCATCTGATTCTCATTATATTTAATTTTAAAAATTAATAACTCTGAATATGATAAGAAGTAATTATAAAAGGTAGTTCAAAGTTTTTCTTCTGTATCAGGCTGCACAGACCAATAAATTTTTAACCTATAAATACTCTTTTCATATTTAAATTTAAATTAGCTTTTGTAAGAGAATGGCAGTCAGTTGACGACATTTATTTTTTATATGTGTTGCTGCTCTGATGAAATATAATGTGCATTTCATTAAATATTCCTTGATATTACTATCAGACTCCATACCCATTTCTAAAAAATGATTTAGATGGCATACTTTATCAGTATCTTTTCTGAAGGATTATGTGTGCGTGTTTCCTATTAGAAACCATTGGCATTTCCTTTGGCTTTGTAATCAAAGGTTAACATTAATTCTCTTCAGTTTAGATTATTATGGAGTAAAATATGGAGGCTATAAAATGTGGATGATTATAATAATGATGATGACTCCTCAGATATAGTAGTTTCAGCCTTTTTGAAAATTCTGAGCGTGATATAGTGCTGAAAATAATATTAGAATGCACGATTATATGGTTAAAATGTTTTGGTCTATGCTATAGTATTTGTAGGTTGTTTTAAGAAGGTGATCTCTCTTATCACCTTAATTTCTTATTTATTCAGAAAGTCTTTGAGGTTCTAGAATTTTTATTAAGAATTAGAATTGTTCTGGATATCACAACTTTTGCTAAGAATTTTAGCTGATCACACATTATACTTGTCACAGAAAACTGACAAAAGTCTGTATATGATTTTAGATTACATACACATAGAAATTTAGCCACTTTATAACCCCCTCAAACTCAAAATAACTTAATATTTAAGGTATTTTATGGTTTTAAAGTATGTCGCTGATTTAACACACATCAAATATTAATCAAGTAGAATGTGTTCCACATTTTATGTTTTCTATTTTATATTTTTACCTATGCACTTTATTTATGTATTTAGATTTTTATGTTTTTTTCTATGATTTATGAAGCATAATAAAATATTTATTAGAAAAACAATAGCAGACTGGGTGCAGTGGCTCACGCCTGTAATCCCAGCACTCTGGGAGGCCGAGTCGGGTGGATCACGAGGTCAGGAGATTGAGACCATCCTGGCTAACATGGTGAAACCCCGTCTCTACTAAAAAATACAAAAAATTAGCTGGGCACAGTGGTGGGCGCCTATAGTCCCAGCTACTCGGGAGGCTGAGACAGGAGAATGGGGTGAACTGTGGAGGTGGAGCTTGCAGTGAGGTGAGATCAGACAGGAAGGAAGGAAGGAAGGAAGGAAGGAAGGAAGGAAGGAAGGAAGGAAGGAAAGAAGGAAGGAAAGAAACTAGGCATCCCCTTACTATGGAGGTAAGTTCCAAGACCCACAGTAGATGCCTGAAACATGGAATAGTACCAAGTCCTGTATACACTATGTTTTCTCATATACATACATACCTATGATAAAGTTTAATTTATAAATTAGGCACAGTAGCAGACTAACAATAATAACTAATAATAAAACAGAGCAACTGTAATAGTACTCTGTAAGGTGAATGTGGTCTCTCTCTAAATATCTCATACTGTACTTAGGTAAGGGAAACCACAGAAAACTGCAGATAGTGGGAACTACTGTAAATAGAAGAAAGAAACAGGTGGAGGGCAGCAATAGGGATGAAGTCTGGGCAGGTTCAGGCATTTCCAGGGACCAAGAGCAGAAAGGCAGGGCCAGAGGGGCTCTGGACACTACGACTCCTGGTCTCCTCACTGTTCTTTATGAGCTTCCTAATGACAGAGCTGGTGATTGTAGAGATAATAATGGGTTGCCTTCATCACTCAACATAGGGTTAAATGAACACAGAGTTTATTTTTGAAATCTCTATCTATGATTCCTCCAGAGTCCCCCCTTGAAGTCTGAAGTTAGGTTCCAGATAACATGTGTAAGAAAACATCCACCCTGGTGTAATATGTCTTACGTTTTTATACAAAGGAACATAAATTGCTCAAAATATAGCATCTGAAAATGCCTGAACATATAATATTTTAACAAGTAAAACATATAAGCTACTTGAAAAAATTGATGCCATTAGATATAAATATAAAGTTCTTGAAAATTGGGTTTGATTGTTATGTAGGGTGTTTTCATCAGTATTTTAAATTATCCTCAGTATTTCCTCAGATTAAAGATACTTAATATTTATCTTACAAAAGTAAGATTATTGATATCCATGCATTCTAAATAAGGACATGCTATATAATATTGATCTTCATTTTTTTCTTATCAAATATCTCCTTAAGAAACTTTGTATGCCAAGTACAATTAAAAAGATCTTTTAAAAAGTAAAGTAAAAAAAAGCACAAACATAAAAATAAAAAAGTAAAACAGCAACAAACTATTTTGGAGTAAGCCGTGCTGAGCTTTTTATTCTACATTTTGCTTGTGAAGATAGTCTTTTGTTTTTACAACTACTGTTACTCTTGGTAATCCTTGATCCTGCTTGCTCAGCAGCATTTCAGATGATGCTGTTTTCCAGCTCTCAGTACCACATTCTCTTTAGTCACATGATCTGTAAGTGCAGGCTTTGTGGTGAGATGCTTGGTCTTACCAGAAGCTACTAGAAATTGACTAGGAAGAAGCATATAGATTTTTTTTTTTCCAAAAATGCTTGCAGAAGCACTCATTTCCAGACACAGGGGCTACTCTGTTCATAACTCAGATGCTGAAAATCATGGGTTCTAATGCCAAAAATGCCAAAAATGCCCAAATGGATGGAAGACTCCATTGGAGACAGTGGAAATAAGATTGCTTTTAATGTAGTTTTATCAAATGTTACATTTTAGAATACTATATCATTTATTGCACAACAGAAGGTGGATGCAGACAAACGGAACTGATTGGATTTTTTCTATTCACCTTGTAATTCTCAGCCTTTCTGATATTGAGCCATTGAGCATGCTTCCCCAAAATATGGACTGTGTTCATCTGTCATGAACAAATATGAGCAAAGAGCAAATAATAATTTAAAATATCTGGAAGCATGTAAACTCCTGATATAAGTCAGAATATCACAAAAATATTTGATGCAAATCTTGTGATAATGGTAAACCTTTTCTTCATTTTTTAAAAAACAAAATCATAGTTCTTATGTATTCCTAACTTTTATTCACAGGCCAGGAGCCTGTCTTGGCCTGTCTTCCCAAGTAATAGACCTTGAAATTCAAATCACAATGAAGTGGCTTCCAAACCACATTTTTATAAAGGTGCATGAAGTTCAGGGAAATGTTTGCATCTGCACATCAGATCCTGAATTGTTTACTTGTACTCCCTAAAAGGCTCTAGATCTTTTAGGGCCAATAGATGTTCTATTTTTAAGCCACCATTGTTTTCTGATTTTTTTAATTCAAATGACCCTGCAGATGCACTGTGAGTGTTCAGTGCTATGGGACACACCAATCATAATAGTATCTGTGCAAAATATGCCCATGTAATAATGCACAAAACACTGTCTTGGTGGCCATGTAACTTTTTAAAATCAAAGTTTGTCTGAAATACAGGATGGTTGCATGTGAGAGGAGAAGCTCTGAAACAAGATTTGTGCAGATGCTGCCATAGAGTCCTCAGGTAGAATCAAAGCACTCCTCTGCTCTGACTCCCTCATGGTCCTCTCCAGCTTCAGAAGTCTCCAGGCCCCTGTATAGATCCCAAGTTACTAGGTGAAACAAACTAGAATCAACCAGATGTGTTTTCAGTGTTATCGACAGCCTTCAGGGAGGTGGAGTCATCAGTGAGTTTAATCTACCAAGTACACCAAATTATAGAATCACCCCCAGACAAGGTAGTTCCTTTTCTCTGTCAGATTTGGTAGCCTCCATTGGATGGGCAATCACTTTCTAGGAATGCTCAGATTTCTTTGTGTTTTCCCTGCTTCTTTCCAAGATGGATCTGGATTTACATAAGCGGCTCCTGCCCTTGAGGACCTCGATGATGAGAGGAGACCTCCTGCTGTATGCTGTATGCTGTATGCTGGCCCCTCGTGTGGGTCCTCAGCTTGCTGCTGTCTGCTGAAGGGTGCTTTATCTAGCCTTAGCCCTGAAGGTGAGTTGGCTCCTGCTCCTGAAGCCTGTGGTGGATGTGCCTCACTGGTGTTTTCTTGGTCAGGCAGTGTTCCCAGGGAATGGGTCATCATCTCTTGCAGACTGTGTCCCATGTCACTTCTTGCTAATGTTATACCCTTCCTGAAGTCTGACTGATAGTGAGTGAGTTATCACTAGAACTGATGGTTTTTAAATTGTGACACTTCCCCGCTTCCACTCTTTCTCTCTCCTGCCACCTGTGAAGAAGCTGCTTGCTTGCCCTTCGCCTTCTGCCACAATTGTTAAGTTTCTTGAGGTCTCCTTAGCCATGCAGAACTGTGAGTCAATTATACCTTTTTTCTTCATAAATTATTTTTTTCTTCATAAATTATCCAGTCTTGGATATGTCTTTATAGCAGTGTGAGAACGGACTAATACGGGGAATTAGTACCAGGATAATGGGGTACTGCTACAAAGATAATCTGAAAATGTAGAAACAATTAGCAGGCAGAGGGTAACAGGCAGAGGTTGGAACAGTTTGGATGGCACAGAAAAAAACAGGAGGATGTGGGAAAGTAAAGAATATAAGTGGGTAAGTATAGATTTCAGTGTGAAAAATCATAAATTTGTCATCTATAGCTGTGAATTTTATAATATAATGCACCTGAAGGCATTAGTTAATAAAAGGGGATTTAGAAAGGAAATGTTATTGATTTACTGAGTTGGATACTTCATGAAATACAGTTTTATAATAAAGCCATAGAAAATTAGAAGACTTCTGAAAGAACCTTTAGTATGTGTATGCAGGCCCCTTTTTGGGTTTGGTTTATTCATCCAAAAAATCACAGAGTCAGACAAACTATTTCTAAATTCCTTCCTAAAGACACCATCTGGAGACGTTTTCCATACTTAATATTCCTAGTCACTATGATTTTAAAATTAAGGTGCATTTCTTTTTCTTTCCTTTTTTTTTTTTTTTTTTGAGACGGAGTCTCGCTCTGTCGCCCGGGCTGGAGTGCAGTGGCCGGATCTCAGCTCACTGCAAGCTCTGCGCCCGGGTTTACGCCATTCTCCTGCCTCAGCCTCCGAAGTAGCTGGGACTACAGGCGCCCGCCACCTCGCCCGGCTAGCTTTTTGTATTTTTTTTAGTAGAGACGGGGTTTCACCGTGTTAGCCAGGATGGTCTCGATCTCTTGACCTCGTGATCCGCCCGTCTCGGCCTCCCAAAGTGCTGGGATTACAGGCTTGAGCCACCGTGCCCGGCTTTCTTTCCTTTATCTTCGTAAAATATTGATGATAATTTTTAAACTTAATACCTTTTTATTAAGAAACAATTGACAAATTCCCCTAATGCTCTCACTATATTTTTCATAATGCATCAATTCTACTGCCATAATTAGTCCTAAAAAGTTGGTTTCCATTTTGGAGTTGTACTGGAATTTCGATTTCTTTATAAACCCAATTCATTTTCCTCTCCCATGATACACACATTGATAATCATCTCAACATTATGTTAGCTGTGACAGATCTAGGTAACTGGTGTTTGATGTTTACTCTCCACTTCTGTTCACCTTCCGAAGAGGGCAGGAGCTGTGGATTCCTTAAGTTCTGTTGGATGCCCGATGGAAGGGTTTACATTTTGTCATTATTGCTGCCATGCTTGTCATTTCTTCAACCTCTTCTAAAGAATGATATTGATACAGGACCTAAAAAGAAATTATTTGGGCAGTTAGTGAGGGAAAAGGAGTCCTCGGCAAGGCTTCCCTTTTAATAAAAAGTAGCCCCAAAGTCATTTCTTTTCTAACAAAGAGCAGCCTGTAAAATCCAGCTGCAGACATAGATAAGCAAGCTGGACGCTTACACAAGTGAATACCGGCAGCTGTGCCAATAGGAAAGGGCTACCTGGGGGCTAGGTATGTTCCACATGGCAGCTCCCTTTTCCCTTTACTTTGCAACCACGTGTGCAGTAAAGAAGCAGGTAACATGGTGCCAGCCAGGTAGAGAACCATTTGCATAATAAAAGATAGGGTGGGGCAGCCAGCTTCTTCGTGTACTATTTAAATGGCACACCTGGTTCAACAATCTCTGGTGCCCTATGTAAATCAGACACTGCCTCTTCAAGCTAGTCTATAAAACCCTGTGAATTTCACCACAAAAAACTGGAAGAACCATTTCACCACAAAATCAGAAGACCTACTAGGGGGTCCCTCCCTCTTTGCAGGAGAGAGAGCTATTCTCCCGTCTCTTCCTTTCACCTATTAAACTTCCACTCTTAAACTCACTTCTTGGGTGTCTGTGCCCTTGATTTTCCACAGCGTGAGACAACGAGCCTTGAGTATTTACCCCAGACAATGATACTACTTCAATGTTTGGAGGAACTTTTACATAATTCCAATTTTGAATTTTGCTTATCATCCCAGAATGTTTACTTTTAAGGAAAGGGGAGATGAATAAATGTCTATTCCTTGCCATCTTCTTCTTTTTCCACTTTTCTTCTTTTATCCCAACATAAAAACATTGCTGTGGAATTGAATTGGAGACACAGAACAACTTCTTATCCTTTTGTGAATGCAAAATTGAATCTTAATAGTGTTTGACTCTGGTTTAAAAACAAAGTCAAAACAAACAAACAAAAAGATTTACTAATGACAGTGCTCAGAATACCACTAGAGCTGAACAAAAACTTGTAAGCTTCAAATGTGTGAGTGTGCATTCATAATGAGTCACATTAGTGATATTATCACAAGAAAATATATAATAGCTCAACTCAAATGTACTACACAACTATTTCCATAGTAGCCAACTACATAGCCTACTATGTGAGTTACCGTTAGTTTTTTCTAATGTTCTGTAGACATCTAGAGCCTTGCTTGACTGCACTTCCCTTCAGATAGTAATACAGAAACAGCCAAAATTACATATTGGTAGTATATTAATTTGCAATCTTAAGTTGTTGTTTTGAAATCACAATGAGATTACACCTGACCTTTTGAGATTATAATAACTGACATCACAAAATGATAAAGGGGTCAATTCTCTAAGAAGACATAACAATCTAATGTACCTCGCAAAAGATCTTTAAAACGTACCAGGTAAAAACTAATCAATCTGGAAGTGAATTAGACAAATACAGTTATAAGAGACTAAATACTTCTCATTTGATAAATGATCGGACAAGTAGGCAGAAAAGCAATAAGAAAATAGATTATTTGAGTAACAAGATAGAAAAAAGATACCTAAAAAAAATGCCCAGAACACTCTACAGAATAGCAGAACACATGATAGTCAATAAACATGAAATATCCAGCAAAAGGACAAACCACATTTTAGGGCATTAAATAAACAATAATAAATCTTAAAAATAGGAACCATGATATTCTTGGAGCATGATAAACTAGAGATCAATAACAAATATTTCTGGGAAATTCTCGAATTCTGGAAATACAGTGACACACTTGTAAATAACTGACAGGACAATGTCAAAGGAAATTAAAAATTATTCTGAACATAAGGAAAATTAAAATAATTCCTATCAAAATTTGTGAGTTGCTGTATAAAAGTGCCTAGACGGAAATGCAGAGTATCAAATGTGGATATTAGAAAAGAATAAAAATCTCACCGCAGTAGCCTAAGAACGTAGAGAAAGAACAACAACTTAACTCTAAGAAACTAAAGAAAGGAACTAATAACAATTAGGGCAGAAATAAGTGAAATTGAAAACCAAAGAGAGAGAAAGGGAAAGGGAAGAGAGAGAGTACAGATTACTAACAGCAGGACTGAAAGACAAGCTATCAATACACATTATAGCATAAATAAGTAATGCTACAAATAATTTTACACACACAAATCTAATAGATGAGGAAAAAGAAATTCCTCTAGAGACACAACACATACTGCCAAACCTCACTGAAGAAGAAACGGTAACAAATAGTCCTGTATTAATTAAGAAATTGCATTTGTAAATAAAATCTACCAAAAAATCTATTCACATGTTCTTTCACTGATTTCTATCAAATATTTGAAGAATACATGATTTTGACAGTACACAATCTTTTAGAGAAAATAGATGAGATGGGAGCACTCCCAACTCATTTTATAAGGCCAGCATTACAATAACACCAAAACAAAAAAATGATATTGAGAGAAAAGAAAACTATAGACAAGTATCAGTCATGGACATATATGAAAAATTACAACAAAATATTGTGACATCAAATTGAACATCTACCCATGTAGGATGATTCATTATGTCCAGTAAAAACAAAGCTGATTCACTATTAAAATCCAATCCAAGTAATCTGCTATACAAAGACTATTTTTACAATGTCCATCTTGAGAGATGCAGAAAGAGCATTCAATAAAATCCAACATCTATTTCTGACCAAAACTTTCATAAAATTAGGAATAAAAGAACTTAGGATATATGTTTAAATCTGTATACTAAATGGTGATGACTGAATGACTGTTTCCTTAAGAGTTGGGACAAGTCCTATTCAATATTGTATTACAAGATTTGCAAAGTGCAACAAGACAGGAATAAGAAATTAATAACATACATATTGAAAAGGAAGAAGTAAAACTGCCTCTATTTGCTCATAAAACAAATGTTTATATACACAATCCTACAGTATTTACAAAAAACTTCTATAACAAATACATGAAATTGACAGTGTTTCATTTTCAAAGGTGAATAAAGAATGTCAATTCCGACGTGTCAGGAATTAACAGTTGAAAAAATTAAATTACTATTTCAAATAGAAGCAAAACTTAAGTACGTCGAAGTGCAGGATCTATATGCTGAAAATTACAAAATATAAATGCAATAAATAAGAGAAAATTTAAGTAAAAGAGGGGAATTAAATATTTATGAATTCATAGTCTCAATATAGTTAAGCTGCCAGTCTTTTCCATTTCTATTTGTAGAGTTCCTGCATTAACAATGAAAATTCCTGTACTTTTTTTTCTTTTTTTTTTTTTTTTTTTTTTTGGCTATCACCAAGTAGATTCTAAAATTTACATGGAAAGCAAAAGAACTAGAATAGTCAAAGCACTTCTGAAAAAAACAAAGTTACAGGACATACACTACTGATTACAAGGCTTACTATTATGCTACAGTTCTCAAAATATTGTGGTTTTGTTTAAATATTGTTAAAACACTAGACACATAGACCAATGGAATGAATAGAGACCCCAGAAATAGACCCACACAAATATATTCCATTGCATTTTGAAAAAGGCACAGAGGAAAAGGGGAAAGTATAATCTATTCTCTAAATGGGAATGTAATAATGGGATCTCCCCATGTGAAAAAAAAAAAGGAACCTTAATGCATATTTTACAACTTTTACAAATGTGGACTGAAGTAGACTATATAAAAGTGTAAAGTATACAGCAATAAAATACTATCATAAAACAGGGGATATTAGATATGACTTTGGGGTCATTGATGAGTTTTTAGATAAAATACCATACACATGATCCATAAAAGAGAAAATGAAAAAATACACTTTATCATATTTGAAAATGCTCATTCTGTGAAAGAACCATTACAAGAGCAAAAAGCTAAAACAATCAGGGAAAAATATTATTAAGTCACTGTGTTAGTCTGTTCTCAGCCTACTATAAAGAGCTGCATGAGACTGGGTAATTTATAAAGGAAAGAGGTTTAATTGACTCACAGTTCCAGATGGCTGGGGGGGGCCTCAGGAAACTTACAATCAGGGCAGAAGGCGAGCAAACATGTTGTTCTTCACATGGTGGCAGGAGAGAGAAGTGCCAAGCAAAGGAAGAAAAGCCCTATATAAAACCATCAGATTTTATGAGAACTCACTCACTATCATGAGAACAGCAGCAGCGGGGTAACTTGCCTCCATGATTCTATTACCTTCTGCCAGGTCCCTCCCACAACACATAGGGATTATGAGAACTACAATTCAAAATGAGATTTGGGCAGGGACACAGCCAAACCATATCAGTCACATATCTTATACAAGCTTTCATCCAGAATGAATAAAGAACCCTTAAAACTCAACAATACAAAACAAACAATCCAATTTAAAATGAGCAAAAATTTTGAGCACATACATCTCAAAAGAAGACAGACATATGGCAAATAAACATATGAAAACATGTTTATTGTTATTAATTAATAGGGGAATGCAAATCATAACTACAATGGGATACTACTACCTGCCATTAGAATGGAAATAAAAAATTGAAATATCAAATGCTCCTGAAGATGTGTAGCAACAAAGATTTTCTTTCTTTTTTTCTTCTTTTTTCTTTTTTCTTTTTTTTTTTTTTTTTTTTTTGAGACGGAGTCTCACTCTGTCGCCCAGGCCGGAGTGCAGTGGCCGGATCTCAGCTCACTGTAAGCTCCGCCTCCCGGGTTTACGCCATTCTCCTGCCTCAGCCTCCTGAGTAGCTGGGACTATAGGCGCCTGCCACCTCGCCTGGCTAGTTTTTTTTTTTTTGTATTTTTTTAGTAGAGATGGGGTTTCACCGTGTTAGCCAGCATGGTCTCGATCTCCTGACCTCATGATCCGCCCGTCTCGGCCTCCCAAAGTGCTGGGATTACAGGCTTGAGCCACCGCGCCCGGCCAAAGATTCTCTTTCATTACTGTTGGGAATGTAAAATGACATGGTCACTTTAGGAGATAATTTAGCAGCTTTATATTAAGTAAAACATATGTCCAGTGTGAGGTTCAGCCATTCCATTCCTATATATTTATCAATGTATAATGAAAACAAATTCACATAAAAGCCTGTAGGCTGGGCAAATGTTTTAGCAGCTCTACTCATAATCTCTAAATCCTGAAACAACGGAAACATCTTTCTTTTTTTTTTTTTTTCTTTTTTGAGATGGAGTCTCACACTGTCCCCTGGGCTGGAGTGCAATGTCAGGATCTTGGCTCACTGCAACCTCTGCTTCCTGGGTTCAAGCAATTATCCTGCCTCAGCCTCCCAAGTAGCTGGTATTACAGGTGCCCACCACCATGCCTGGCTAAGTTTTTGTATTTTTAGTAGAGATGGGGTTTTACTCTGTTGGCCAGGCTGGTCTCAAACTCCTGACCTCATGATCCACCTGCCTTGGCCTTCCAAAGTGCTGGGATTACAGGCCTGAGCCACTGTGCCTGGCCTAACCAAGACATCTTTCAACAGGTGAACAGATAGACTATTGTGTCAATACCGTCAACTGCTATTCAGTAATAAAAAGGAACAGACTATTCACTTACACACTAGTAGAGATGAACTTACATGTATTATGTATGTGAAAGAAGTCAGCCCCAAATGTCTACATATTGTATGATTTCATTTGTATAGCATTCTGGAGAAAGCAAAATTATAGGTCAAGAAAACAGATCAGAGGTTGCCCACAATTGGAAGAAAGGGAAGGGTTGATCACAAAGGCATCACACAGAGAATTTTAGGGTGATGCAGCTGTTCTCTGTAGTGCTGGATGGTGGACACATGTCTCTGTGGGTTTCTCAAAACCTACTAAATCCTACACTACAAGATCTCATCCTTATTTTTTGCAAATTAAAAAAAAAAAAAAAAAAAAAATCCACTAGGAAGTCTGAGGTTTCCAGGAGGAAAAAGAAACTCATCAAAGACACTTTGGAAAATGGTATTTTGATTGGCTACTCTTAAGGTTAAGACTAAACAAGCTTCATAGAAACACTCTACTTTGGCTAGTAATTTTGTTTATGACAGGGACAAATGATAATTCTGACACCAGGCTAGAATAAATGAGTTGTAGATAATGTGAGCTGGAATTTTTACTGTTATGAAATGACTTTTTCTTGTAGTGTTGAAAATGTTTTTTTTCTTCCCAGTCATGTGTTAGTTCTCCCCAGGATTCTCACCAACCTATTCAAGTATTTTTTTAAATACTTGCTCTTACGATTTTAAGACAAAAACACATCTGTTTTCAGCCCAGTTGGAGAAGCTTTCTCCTCATTACTATCACATCCTTTGTGTTCTAAATGAAAGTCTGCACATACAGCAACAAATGAGCATGCAAAGTGTTGGAAAAGTATAATAAGGAAGTCAGACTCCCTGGGGAGTTACACAGTGGTGTGTGTCTCCTATACTTCTCATCTGCCCTGGAGAGAGTGCTGCAGAAGCCGCCAACCAGAAACCACACCCAACAAAACCAAACCTAACAAAACACCAACTTTCTCAGCCAAAGAACCTGGAAAATAATGGCATAGCAGGGAATACCCACCTGACTGTAGCCAAACATGAGTGGAAAAACCCCCAAACATCATAGTTCAGTGGAGTCCAGTGTGGAGCTGATGATCCACTTCACTTCCACGGAGTGGAAGGAAGTGCGTGCCTGATTCTTGCCCCCATGGTATCAGTGGGGACAGGAACAGAGATAAATCTTCTCTCTCCCACATTGCAAAAGAAGGTGGCATTCTGGTATTTTTATCAAGGTCATGTCAACAGACCAAGAAAGAAGCTGTTCTTCCATTTTCTGTCTGGCAAAAGCAGACAGTTCTACAATTCCCTTGCCAAAGTAGTGTCTGGAGGTGCCAGAGGTAAGCTTAGCCTCAAATTCATGCAGCAACATTGAGACTGAGGCAGGGTGAGGCACGCTAGTGTCACCTTCCTAACCCTGGTGTCACTGAAGTCATGCAGGAAGCTGAGCCTCTGCTGCACCCAGTGCCACCACACTGACAAGGTGGCATCATCTCCAATTTCCCCCAACCCCACTTCTGGTGTCAGTAGGACCCTGGGGTGAACCAAACCTCCACACTGACACAGCTGCAATGAGATTGAGTGAGGTGGCACCAGCAGGCAACTAGGAGTTCTTTTGAAGCAAATGAAAATCTTGAAAATCTCCACCAAAAAATGAAAGTTATAAGAATTAACCAAATGGAAATTAAAGAATTAAAAAATAAGATAACTGAAATAAAACTTTACTGGATAAGCTTAATAGTAAAGAAGAGAAAAAGAGAAGATAGAATCAGTAAACTTGAGGACAAATCAGTAGGATTTACTGATTCTATTCTGAACAAGAGAGCAAAAATAGATACAAAATGAAACAACAGAGAACACCCTTGGGGACCTGTCAGGCAGCATCATAATATTGAGTCTATGTATCATCAGAGACCTAGAAAGAGAGTGGAAAGAAATAGTGTCGCTGGAAAAAGAGTCAATAAATTGATATCTGAAAACATCTTAAGTTTGACAAAGACACAAACCTAGAGAATGAAGTAGCTGATTAAATACTAAATAAGATAAACCTAAAAGAACTCATATTAAAACATATCACATAAAAATTTCTGAAAACAGAAGACAACTAAAAATTCTTGAAAGCCTACCCCCCAAAAAACTATATGGACTTATAAAAATAAAATTCAAATGACAACAGAGTTCTCATCTGAAGCAGTGTAGGACACAAGGATGTGTCCCAGCATGTATGTCCTGAAAGAAAAAAACTGTCAAGTGCAAATTCTATGTCCAGCAAAAATAACATTAAAAAAGAAAGGAGAAATAAAGGCATCCTTATGTGAAGGAAAACTGACACAATTTGTGTTTACCAAAACTCCTCTTAAAAAGCTGAAAAGTAAGTCCTCTAAAACAGAAACAGGCAATATCAGAAAACGCTTTGAACTTCAGAAAGAAAGAATAAGAGAATGAAGTATGATAGGATGGCCATAGGTTATTTAGCATCTCAAGTTTAAAATCATATTTAATATTTTACACTAAAATTATAACACTGCACTACCTGTTTGCGTCAAGTACATTGGATTATGTCCTATTTTAAAAGCAAAAAGGACTTAAAATGGGGAAGTAAAAGGTTCCTGCCGCCCTACGTTTAAAGTGGTAAAACTTAATCAATACCAGTTGAATTTGGCATCAGTTACACATATGTAACAATAATAAAAGTAAAAGATAGTAAGAAAGGTATAGCAGGGTTCTTGCTAAAAAACGAAATTATAAATAAAATCATTATGAAATCCTAAAACTACTTCAATAATAACTCACAGTATAGGGTGGGGAAGGAGCAGAGGAAACAAAAGAGAAAGAACAAGCAGAAGATAAATTATAAAGTGAACCTTCAGGCGAAGCCATATATAATTACAGTTATCTAAATATAAATTGTGTACATGTCAACGAACAAAACACGGGAATATCAATCTGGACAAAAGCATGGTTAAAAATACACTCCACAGCGCCGAAGAGGAGTCCTTTGTCCACCACAAGGGTTGGATCCTCGATGGCTGTTCTCTTTTTGACATTTGAATGGAAGTTCATTTCCTTGATTTGGCTCTGTGTTTGTATTATTAATTCTTATAAAGAAGATGCTTATGATTTTGCACAGTGAATTTTGTATCTCTGGGAGCTTTGGTGTTTGCATCAGCTTAAAGAGGATTTTGGGCTGGGGCGATGGGGTTTTCTAAATGCCACAATCGTATCATCTGCAAGCGGGGAACGATTGACTATTCTTTTCCTAGCTGGAATACCCTGATTTCTTTCTCTTGCCCTAATTGCCCTAATAGGAACTTCAACACTATGTTAGGAGCCAAGAATTGAGTGAGAGAGGGCATCCTATCTTGTACCAGTTTTCGAAGATTTTCCAGTTTTGCCCATTAGGCGTGATGTTGGCTGTGGGTTTGTCATAAATAGCTCTTATTCATTTTGAGTACGTTTCATCATTTCCAATTTATTGAGCCACGTTTTTAGCATGAAAGGGCTGTTAGTTTTGTCAAAAACCTTTTCTGCATCTATTGAGAATATCTCTTGATTTTGTCTTTGGATTATTTATATGGATTATGTTTATTGATTTCTGCGAGATATTGAAGCAGCCTTGCATCAGGGATAAAACCACTTGATCATAGTGGATAAGCTTTTTGATGTATTTATTGAATCCGGTTTGCCGGTACTTTTAACCTTTGCTCGGTAAATAAAAGGACACAAACAAATGGAAAACATATGCTCATGGATAAAGGAAGAATCGATATGTGAAACCCAGCATACTGCCCAGGTAATTTATAGATTCAATACCATCCCATCAAGCTACCAATGAGTTTCTTCACGGGAATTTGGAAAAAACTGCTTTACAAAGTTCATATGGAACCAAAAAAGCCCATCTCCCAGAACAATCCTAAGTCAAAGGGCAAGCTGGAGGCATCCGCGGCTACCTGACTTCAAACTATACAAGGCTACAGTAGCCAAAACAGCATGGGTACTGAGTACCTGCATGACAAGGGAATATAGATAATGGAACAGAGACAGAGTCCCTCAGAAATAATACCACACATCACGGCCATCACAGTCTTTGACAAACTTGAGAAAAACAAAGAAATGGAAAGGATTCCCTATTTGAAAAGAAAATAAAAGCAGTGCTGGGAAAATTGAAAACAACCATAAGTAAACTGAAACTGGGATAAGCTGCACCACTCCTTATGAAAATTAATTCGAGATGGATTGAGACTTGATATTGAACCTAATACCATAAAAATCCTAGAGAAAACCTAGAGTAGTACACCATTCAGGACATAGGCATGGGCAAAGACAATAAACACTAAAAAACAACAGCAGCAAAGCTAAAATTGACAAATGGGATCTGAAGAATTAAACTAAAGAGCTTCTGCACCGCAGCAAAGAAACTACCATCAGAGTGAACAGGCAGCCTACAGAATGGGGAAGAAAATTTTGCAATCCCATCTGACAAAGAGGCTAATATCCAGAATCTACAAGGAACTCAAACAAACTTACAAGAAAAAACAAACAACCCACATCAAAAAGTGGGCAAAAGGATATGAACAATTTCTCAAAAGGAACATTCGCATACAGCCAACAGACATATGAAAATGCTCATCATCACTGTGCATCAAGAGAAATGCAAATCAAAACCACAGTGGATACCATCTCACCCAGTTAGAATGTGATCGTTAAAAGTCAGGGAAACAACAGGTGCTGGAGGATGTGGAGAAATAGGAACACTTTTACACTGTTGGTGGGATTATGGCTTAAAGATTCAACCATTATGAAACATTATGGCGGTGCTACCAGATCCTAAGAACTAGATGTACCATGACCAACCATCCCATTATGGTATATACCCCAAAGTTATAAATCATGCTGCTCTAGGAGCACATGCACCGCATTGTATTTTATTGCAGCACTATTCTAATATGTAGAACTTGGAATCAACCCAAAATGTCCATCAGTGACAGATTGGATTAAGAAAATGTAGCACATATACACCATGGGGCTATGCAGCCATAAAAGGATGAGTTTGCGTCAGCACAGCAGGGACATGGATGCAACTGAAATATCCATCGAGCTAGCAAACTATCACAAGAACAGAAAACCAAACACGCATGTTCTCACTCATAGGTGGGAACTGAACAATGAATCACTTGGACTCAGGAAGGGAACGCATCACGCAGGGGGCTATGTGGGAGGGAGGGGGAGGATTGCATTGGGAGTTATGCAGATGCTCATAATGGCGAGTTGATGGAGTGCAGCAGACCAACATGGCACAAGTATACATATGTAACAAACCTGCGTTATGCACATGTACCCCTACAGCAAAATTATAATAATAATAAATAAATTTTAAAAAAAGAAAAATACATACGCTACTGATCTCAATTGATGCAGAAAGAGCATTTGCCAAAATATAGCACAGTTTTATGATAAAAACTTTCAGAAGCCTAGACATACAAAGAAATTTCCTGAACTTTATCAAGACTATTTATCAAAAACAAACAGCTATGTCATGCTTAATGATGAAAAGAATGAATGATTTTCCCCTCAGGGTGGAAACAAGGCAGAGAAGTCTGCTCTCAACAATGCTATCTGACAGAGCACTGAAAGTTCTAAGCAGCACAATTGGGCAAAAAACAAGCAAGGCACACTGATAGGAAAAAAAAAGAAAGAAGGAAAGTGGCATCTATTGCACATTACACTATTGTATTTGTAAAGTCTCAGCGAAACTAAAAATATTCTTGTAGAAATAATAATACTTAGCAAGTTCACAGGATAAATGATCCATCCTCCAAAATTCATCATATTTCTGTGGACTAACAATGAATAATGAAACTAAAGAAATACCTTCACAAGTGCTCTAAAAGAAAATGTAGAGCAAAATCTGACAAGACAGCAATGCAGAATCAAGATGGCAAAAGCCAAACCAAAATGTACATAGAAAAAGAATTAGAGAGAAAATTAAATAAATTCAAACGTACATTATTAATGGTTTGGAAGACTCAAGATAGCAAAGATGTCAACTCTCTTCAAATTGATGGGTAGACTTAAAGACAGTCATATAAAAACTCCAGCTACATTTTTTTTATGCATATAGATAAACCTATTTTAAGTTTATATGAAAAGGCACATGCTATTGGTGGAGAGATGGAAACATAAGTCAGCAGAACAGAAAAAAGAACTCAGAAATTGACACTAGTAAATATACGCAACTCATTTTTGACAATGGTAAAAAAGCAATTGAAGGAGAAAGAATAGTCTTTTTAACAAATGTTACTGGAGAAAACAAACATTTATAGGCTCAAAATCTGAATTAATAAACTTTAAATGCGTTATACACTAACTTGAAATAGTTTTACCAAACTTAAATATAAAGGTTAATACTGTAAACCTTTTAGGAAAAGAGTTCTAAAAACTTATTGGGATCTAGGGTTAAAATAAAAGTATTTTGTTCTTATTTATATGTACCTTTAAATGTTTTCTTTTTCAGTAAAAGATCAATGTGTACCTGTAATTATTCTAAAAAGGAAAAAAATATTCAATGTGCTCTTCCAGGTTAATAGACAAATCAAATAGACTCACTTTCTTTATGAACCCATAGGTGTATCCACTGATCCTGGCATTCATTGACTCCTGGAGGAAAATTCTCTTTACACTCATCACATTTTGGGCAGTAGGGGAATCAAGAGGGCCTTAGGTGAGGTGGAGCGATAGCAGTGGAGGTGTGAGCAGGAAGGAAATTTCCAAACCCAAGCAGTGGCAGAAATTGCTGGAGAGAGAATAGTTGCTTCGGCAAGTCCAGAGATCACTTGTGATGCACCCTGCTCTGCAGAATAACAGAAAAGAGCAGTGTATTCCAGCCAACAATAGAATGGGTGAGAATAATCCAATGATGTTAAGCAACACACACGTATATACACACGCACATGCGATACAGATTCCAGTGACATATTTACTACAGGTATGTATAATATGTGTGTATTTATAACTAAGGTTAAACCCATTAAGCAATAAATGTGCAGTCCTATTTTTCAACCCTCTCTTTTCTAACATCCTTCAAACAGATGATGTTTTGTAAGATTTTCAATTATTTTCAATAATTTTAAAAAATCACAAACAGAACAAATATGCAGGCTGAATTATTTATCAATCCCTATTTTACATGTGGTTGTAAATAAGCAATGTATTGTATAGAGATTTCAGCATCTTAGATGTTAAAGTAAACATATAGCTGCTCCTCATTTTTACAAGAGTGGATTTACAGTATTTGTGTGCAAGTATTTGTATATTTGTATACAGTATTTGTATATTTAAATTACTTAAAAATAACATCTTTAGTAATCGTTTTTAAAACTAAATTTGTATGGCCATTAGAAAGAGATTGCTTACAAATGCTTTTTAGTTTGTATTCTAAACATCGTGAATTCTTATTTTGAAGGATTTCAAAACTTACAAGGATATTCATATTTGGTCTCTAAAATAAATAACTTAGATGGAAAAATTTGAATTTGAAAATTTCCTTTTACCACGAAATTTGAAGTTTTAATGCCATTTTATGTTTACAGATTTTCTTTGAAACATGATATTGGCTACTGGAAAGAGTTAGACCTTTCATGCAGTGTCATTATGATTTTAGTGATAACCATATGAGGTAGAGGAGGCATTGATTCCTGTGCCTATTAACTAAGGAGACTTTATGAAATAATTTTTAACAAGGGCCAGTCATACCGGGAGGTGGGTCAGGCACGCCTCCCTCCCTCACTGGGCCCACCAGAAGCGTTCAGGGCTCCCAGGGAGAAATGCAGTGCAGAGGCTGTCGCTAAGGGAAGAAGGGCCAGGAGGGAAACCCACAGGGCCTGGCCTTTGTGAGCTCGGAGAAGAAGTCCCGAGGAAGCCGGTCTGGGCCAAGATCCTTCCTATTCCGTGTGCTCCAGCACAAGGCCTGCAGGAGGAGCCCCGTGAGCAAGGGGCTGACCTAGACCAGAAGCCGGGTGGGATTCCTGGCAGTGAGGGGGAGCATGGCCTGAGAACTGAGGGCGGTCTCAGAAGGACGGCATCAGAGGAACTCTCACCGTTTCTATCATGAACGTTACAGTTTGATATCAGCATGGGGGTTGTGACTGGGTGATCTTGGGAAGGGTCTGTCAGCGGGTCAGGGGCTTGCTCGAAATTGGA
Source organism: Papio anubis (assembly GCF_008728515.1). Classification (NCBI taxonomy): domain Eukaryota; kingdom Metazoa; phylum Chordata; class Mammalia; order Primates; family Cercopithecidae; genus Papio; species Papio anubis. Next base: position 5,544 of record NW_022167223.1, on the reverse strand, counting down.
TGCTGTCTGATGGAGGAGGCTTTTCTATTGTTTGGTATCTCAAGGAATCTTATCCAGAAGAGGGCAGAGGCCGCCAGGAGAAAACCGCTGCTGGTAATGAGGTAGATGCCGCTCATTTTCACCAAGTGAGTGCAGTGCTAGGGATTTTAGGGGGTGGCAAAGTGGCCTTGATATATTTTCTCTGTGCTGGTCTCTGTTAGACTCACTGTGGGTGTCTCCATGGGGATCTCTGTGTTGCTTTTGAAGAGTCTCTGTGTGAGTCTCTCTCGGGGATTTCGGGGGGGGGGTCCTTCTGGGGGTCTTTGTGGGGGGATCTCAGTCAGATTCTCTGTTGGGGTCTCTGGGGATCACTGCAGGGAATCTCTGAAATATTGATGAATGTGGGGTCTCTGTGGGAATCTTTGAGTGTTGGGGTCTACTGGGGGTCCCTGTGGAGTTCCTCTGCTGCAGGTCCCAGGATCCTGGGTCCCATAGATGTTAGGCCCACACTGGAGTTGCCCAGGTCACCACCCCAGACAGGACTTGGCTCCAGCAGTAGTTGGGACACCCAAAGTGACACCAGGGCATGTTCAAAACAGGTCCCCAACTTGGGTCCTACCAGGCCTGGGTACAGGCCTGTCCCCTTGTCCTCAGCCTCCATAACCCCTGCAAGTGCAGAGGTCTCCTGGGGCAGAAGGCCCCTGGGCAGATCCCTCTGAGGAATTGGCTCCTGCCTGCCCTGCCCTTGCTCCTGCCTTCCCTGGGGATGGCCAGGAAGGACCCAGCACCAGGACGGAGGGAGCACAGGACTGGGCCATGTGGGGACTGTCCCTGCCAACCATGTGACCAGATTCTCTGAGCCCCAATGTGTCCCCTGCAAGCACATGGGCCTGGAACCATAGATGTGCTGTGTGACCCAGGCCAACCCTTGCCTTCTGGGTTCCCCTCCCCTGGGAGTGGCACTGACCACTTTTGCTTGTAATGGTCACCAGACTGCGAGGACCCTGGTTACAGCTGCAGGCAGCTTTTGGATCCTGCATTTGCAATCTTAGGCTCGCCTTCCCTGATTCTTTTCCCACCTCCCACCCTGAACTGAAGGTCCTCTCCTGTGGTTCCTGACCACAGAGTCCTACCAGAGGAGCAGGCAGCAGCCCTGGGTGCCTCCTGAAACGGACACCCCACACCAGTGGGCTGGGAGACTGCTCTGCGGAGTGAGGCCGGGGATGGCAGACATGAACCCAGGGGTGTTATCAAGGCTGAAGGAAGTGTTGGCAGGGCCCAAGTCCATCCCAGAACTCAGCATGCAGGAAAGGGTCTGGGGAGGGTGTCATCTCTTCCCCACCAGGAGATCCTGGAAAGAGCAGTCCTGCCTCTGACCCAGGGCCAGCACAGGACACCCCCACATTCCCAGACTACTGTGGGGCAGGGAGGTTTCTGGGATCCATCACTCCTGGAGCCTACCACCCCCTCAGTCTGTGAGGCCCCTGCAGACCCAGCTCCTACAGCAGCACAGAAGTCACCTTAGTGAGAATGGGGGTTGCAGTGAGCCAGAGCCCGGGTGGAATCTCCAAAGGATTTGCTATCCTTACACGTCCTGAAGGCTCTGAGTCATGATCCAGTTTGGAAACCAGACACAGTGTGGGGACAGGGAGAACATGGGGTCTTCCAGGTCCCTGTCAGCCTCCTCCTGGCCCAGTCATTCTGGGAGCCACACTCAGGAGGAGCTGACACTGAGCCCTTTCCTGTGCCCTAGCATGGCACAGACAGAAGCTACCACCTCTGCAGGGAAAGCAGGTACATTGGGAACTTCTCCGTGGAAGTCAGGAACACATGGGAACTGTGATGATCCATGCAGGACAGGTTTGTTATGTAGGTGTCCAGTGTTATTTGAGTAGAACCCCCTGACTCTCCCAGGAGAGGTGTGAGAAGCCTGAGCTGGTTCAGGAAGCAAGACACATCTCAGTTCCTGTGGCTGTGGATGGGGCCACCGGAGGTGCTTGCCACTCGTGGCCTGTGGTGGTGGGGACCAGCTGGGGACACAGGCTCCCTGGGAGGTGGGAGCCCAACTGCTGTCTCTGTCTCTGATGCCCTTGTTTTTGACAGGACAGTTGTGGCCCTTGGGGGTGCCTTTGGGGCTGCAGGCCAGAGCTCTCATCTCTCTGCTGTGTTCCTGGTGGTAGTGACTCCTGTGGCAGCAGGAAGGCACATTCTTCTGGGCTTGGAGGTCGCCTTTGTGGCAACTGATCTCTGAGGGACCACGCCCCTGCTGAATCCCCAATTTGTCCACCAGGATTTGACCCACAACTCTGATGATGGCCTGGGCTTCATTAGCCATGCTATCCATAAACAACCTTGCTGGATCGGACTCCTAGCTCTGGACAGCATCTGCCCTGGGCTTGCCTTTCTGAAGTACATCTTCCTGCCCTGCACCTCTTTTCCTGGGGTGTAGACTGTTGGGGGAAGTCAAGGACCCTGAACGGAGGGACCGGCTGAAACCATGGCCAAAGAACATAAGTTGTGAAGATTTCATGGACATTTATTAGTTCCCTAAATTAATACTTTTATAATTTCTTAAGTGTATCTTTACTGCAATCTCTGAACATAAATTGTGAAGATTTCATGGACATTGATCACTTCCCCAGACAATACTCTTGTAATTTCCTATGCCTGTCTTTACTTCAATCTCTTAATCCTGTCATCTTCATAAACTGAGGATGTATGTTGCCTCAGGACCCTGTGGTGACTGTGTTATCTGCACAAATTGTTTGTAAAGCCTGTGTGTTTGAACAATATGAAATCTGGGCACCTTGAAAAGAACAGGATAACAGCAATTTTCAGGGAACAAGGGAGATAACCATAAAGTCTGACTGCCTGTGGGACCAGGTAGAACGGAGTCATATTTCTCTTCTTTCAGAAAGCACATAGGAGAAATATCGCTGATTTCTTTTCTCAGCAAGGAATAACCCTGGGAAAATGAATGCATTCCCAGGGGAAGTTCTCTAAAATGACCGCTCTGGGAGCGTCTATCTTATGCAGTTGTAGATAAGGGATGAAATACACCCTGGTCTCCTGCAGCACCCCCAGGCTTGCTAGGATTAGGAAATACCAGCCTAGAAAATTCTGGTCAGACCAGTTATCTGCTCTCAAACGCTGTTTCCTGTTAAGATGTTTAACAATGACAATGCATACACAGTGGGACATGAAACCTCCTGAGCAATTCTAATTTTGCCCTGGCCTTGTGATCTTGCTCTGCCCCCATTTGCCTTGTGATATTTTATTGCCTTTTGAAGCATATGATCTCTGTGACCCACACCCTATTCATACACTCCCTCCCCTTTGAAATGCATAATACAAACTTGCTGGTTTTGTAGCTCGGGGGGATCACGGAACCTGCCAACATGTGATGTCACCCCCAGACACCTAGCTGTAAAATTTCTCTCTTTTGGACTCTTTCTTTTTATTTCTCAGACCAGCCAACACGTAGGGAAAATAGAAAAGAGCCTATGTTGAAATATTGGGAGCTGGTTCCACTGATAGTAGACCCTGTGAATGGTGATTGATCTTTCTCCAGAAGTTGCACTCTGGTGGTGCCTGTCCCTTCTCTAGCTGAGGCTTGTCATATTTCCTTTATTGTTTGTCTCCTATTTCCCTGGCATGGGCAGGGTGGCTCCTCCAACTGGCTTCGGAGGTCCTGGGTCCCTTGCACCTATGTCCCTGCTCCCCTGGTCTGGGCCTCCTGCAGGCCTCGCCCTTGTTCACAGAGCCCAGCATCTTCTGACTCTTCTGTGGGGCCTTCACTTTTGGGCTCACAGGCTCCTGCTGCCCCAGTCTGTCCCCTCCCTTCCACAGGAGGGCACATGGCCCCTGGAAAGCTGTCGTGTTCCTCCTACTGAACACAGTCTGGGAGGTGGACAGTGGGGCATTAGTGGGTGGCCAGTCTATGGCTGGGAGCATGTCCACTTTGTGGCCTGGAAGGCACAGGTCTGTGGGGCCCTCCTGGAGGAGGATGCTGGAGACATGGCCTGGCACCTGCTCCTCTGAGTCCACCTGCACTGTGAGCGCAATCTCACTGACTGCCTGTGCTTTCAGACACAGCTGCCCTGGATCCTGAGCAACACAGATTGTAGACACTGAGGTCTACAGACACCAGTTTACACTATAGTGTAGACACTAGTGGTCCCCACAGCCCCTGTGCTCCTCAGGTCCACCTGAACACTTCCTGAACTTGCCCTCACACTGGCTCCCAAGGTGGCTTCCCAAGCAGGGGGTTTCTCCTCCTCAGCCTCCAGTGCTTCCAGGGTGTCTTTGGCCCTTGCCCACTGGGACCCTATGCAGAACTCTTGCAGGGCTCTGTTATGACAGGAGTTTCCTGGGGACATGCTCTCAATCTCAAGCCATGCCTCATTCCCAGCCATTTCTGAACCCCTCAAGGTTGGATTTCCCAGACCCCAGGACAGTCCTGCTCTGCCAGGTTCTGCCTACAAGGCTGCACATGGGGGACTGAGAAGACGCCCTGTCCTCCTGTCCAGTCGGAGAGGCCTCTAATTGCTCATGGGTGTCAGCTGACTGGGACCATCTTGGAGCCCTCTGGCCTTCCTCCTGCTCAGGTGGTGGGGCAGGGACAGGGCAACTCACAGTGGGGCTGACTTGCCCGTTGTTCTGTTGTCTCCTGGACCATTCTGGGGAGGTTTTTCCAATAAAATGGCAAACTTGGCTACAGATTCAACCCGAGATTCCCAGGAGGCCCAGAGGGGAAATGTGGAGTGTGGGAGGGGTGGGGGCTGAGCCTTACCTGACTGGACATTTATGGGCTATAGGGACTGGAGGTCTGGACCCCACCTGTGCCTCACACGGAACCTGAAAAGATGTGCTTCCAGCATCTGCCGGGTGCAGGGATGAAGGAAGGAAAGCTCCTGGGAGGTGTTCACGTGGGCTTTCCCACCCCTCCAGGATGCCAGCTTCCCCAGTTTCCTGTGGGTGTCAGACTTGGGAACAGCACGTTTGGCCATGAACCAGGAGCGATACACAGACACGGGGATCCAGCCCTCCTTGATCTCCCCCACCTTCCTGTCCAGATGGACCTGCAGCTTGTTTTCCAAATGCTTCCTGTCTGGGTCCCTGGGTGTGGAACTTACTGATTGGTACTTCCAGGGCTTCCTGAAGTCACCGTCTGCCTCCTCCTTGTCTTTCTCCAGAACCTTCACTGAATTCCTTCCTGTGCCTTGATCCTGGCTTGGTTGTGCCTCTAGTTTGGACCCTAAGCACCTCTTCCGAGAGAACCTTCCAGAGCTCCTGAGCCCTGTCTTCTGCATATCCTTCCTGCCCTTTCCTGCAAATTCAGAAGCCTGGGAGGGCAAGAGGACCCCCTGTGTGTCTTCAGCCTGACCCTGGGGCCTCCCTGGGAATTCCCCCTCAGGTTGCAGAGGTCTCCAGATTGAATCTGCTGGGAGGGCCACGGGACTGCTACTGGCACATGGCACTACTTCCTTGCCACCGGTGCTCTGGGATCTCAGTGCTGGAGGCAACCCCAGAAAGAATGGAGGCTGACTTGGGGCTCTGGAAAGC
>NW_022167222.1:0-58509 GCF_008728515.1 Papio anubis | reverse complement strand
TAGTGGTGCAATCTTGGCTCACTGCAACCTCCGCCTCCCGGGTTCAAACAATTCTTCTGCCTCAGCCTCCCAAGTAGCTGGGAATACAGGCACCCGCCACCAGGCCTGGCTAATTTTTGTATATTTTTAGTAGATGGGGTTTCACCATGTTGGCCAGGCTGGTCTCGAACTCCTGACCTCAGGTGATCCGCCCACCTTGGCAATATCAGTCTTATAGAAGCAGATTCAATATGACCTCAGAAAACTCAGATAGTCGTGGTGGCTCACACCTGTAATCCCAGCACTTTGGGAGACCGAGATGGGCAGATCACTTGAGGCCAGGAGTTCGAGACGAGCCTGGGCAACAACATGGTGAAACCCTGCCTCTACTTTAAAAAAAAAGAAAAAATATATATATATATATATAAATTAGCTGGGTGTGGTGACAGGAATCTGTAATCCCAGCTACTCAGGTGGCTGAGGCAGGATAATTGCTTGAACCTGGGAGGTGGGGGTTGCAGTAAGCCAAGACTGGGTTGCTGCACTGCAGCCTGGGTGACATAGGGAGACTGTCTCAAAAAAAAGAAAAAGAAAAGGAAAACATTTCTCACAGAACTCAAAACTGAAGAGGCTGCTTTGGAGGTAGTTTAGTCCTGTTGACTGGCAATGTGGCTGGGAAGTACCCTGTGACTTGGTTCAAGAAGCATATGAACCATAGAGCTAACAAGGCCTAACATTCAGGGTCCTGACTCACATGAGCTCCTTCTTAAGGTCCTAGTAGGAGCCCTAGCAACATATTAATGTGGCAGTATATTTGCATAATGTTTGCAAAAGTAAGATATTTTAGAATTCTTTTTCTTAAAGAGAGTCCCCAGAATTGTATGACCTTCAGGCCTGGATCCACTCCTGTGTGGCACAGAGTTTTGAAAAGCACTAGGCAAGGAGACCAGAGTTCCTGGGTTCCAATCATGGCACTACTCAGGCCCAAATGGGCGGCACAGCACTTGACCTGCTTTCTTTATGGGAGTGCGAGTGGGAGTGGTGGCAGGGTGGTGGTGGTAAATCATATCTGTGATATGGGATAATCATCACTGCTTCTCATGGCTTTTGAAGATAACACAAAAAATGTGTCCCCAGAGCATCTTCCTGTCTCATTTCCCTCTGCTACAACTTCTCCCTTCTCCAACCTTCAGGCCCCCAGTACTCCAGCCACTGAACCAGTTATTGGTCATTATCTGTTGCTACTTTTATATGTTTGTTCATGGACTCCCACTGTTTATAAAGTCTATCTTTTCCTGGGAAAAAATCCTTATGCACAAGGCTTCGGTCTACCAGCCCCTCTTCTCCCACCCCAGTGATGACCTCCCTTAGCCCTGTTTCTTGTTGCTCTTACAGATAGGGACACTGAGACCTGATGCAGTCCACAGCAGAGTTCTGGAGGCCCCAGACGCAATCCCCAGGTGTCTTGGTCTTCCACCATTCCAGCCCTCTCGTGTTAGATCATAGACACACGGTTCTTGATATACACATGATAGGGGTCACTACGCTTGTCCACTTTGCGGGAGCGGGTATATCCCAGGATGAGGCTGCCCACAGTGACAGCAAATAGAAACATGACAAAGAGAATGTACATGTAGGAGTTGTCATCACGGCCAGGTAGGCTGGCCGGTCGCTCTTCAGTCTGGTTGTCTGGCCCCAGCCCTGGCCCTGGCCGGCAGAGCAAATTGCTGTGAAGAGTGGCATTTAAAGCCTTCAGCACGGCATGTAGGCTCTCATACCAAGTCTCAGTTCCATTGGTAGTCTCCATAGCAACAGGGATTGAGGTGGGGGAAGACTCGGTAGAAGCTCTGTTGGCAAGAGAAAAGAGAGAGGGGATGGCTCTGTCACCTGGAGCTCAAATGACCTCCTCCCTTCAGATCCCAGTAAAATCCTAGCATCATGGCTGATATGGTTTGGCTGTGTCCTTACCCAAATCTCATCTGGAATCATAGCTCCCATAATCCCCATGTGTCATGGGAGGGACCCAGTAGGAAGTAACTGAATCATGGGGGTGGGTTTTTCCCATGCTGTTCTCATGACAGTAAATAAGTCTCAAGAGATCTGATGGTTTTATAAAGGGCAGTTCCCCTGCACCTGCTCTCTTGCCTGCCACCATGTAAGATGTGCCTTTGCTCCTCCTTTGCCTTCTGCCGTGATTGTGAGGCCTCCCCAGCCATGTGGAACTGTGAGTGCATTAAACCTCTTTTTCTTTATAAACTGCCCAGGCTCGGGTATTCCTTCATGGCAGTATGAAAATGGACTAATACAATAGCTTATTCTGGTTACTTGATTACATGTTTGTCTTTTCCACTAGACCACATACTAAATAATAAAGGCAGGGCCTATATTTGTTTTACTGACTGCTATATGCAATCACTTATGACAGCACTCGATAAGTACTCAATAAATAATTGTAGAATAAAGCCTTCCCCGACCATCAGAACCCATACTAATCACTCATTTCTTTAGATTCTATAAATCACTGAACTTTAGGTTAGAAGGACCTTAAGGATTATTTAATGTAACTCTTGCCATTTTACACACAGGGAGACTGAGGCCTTGAGAGAATAAGTGGCTTGTCCATGATCACAGAATATTGGAGGTAGAGCCAAGACAGAAAGCCCTGCTCCTTGTGGCTAGCTTAGAGCTGCTTCCACTTCCAAGCTAGCTCTCAGCAGGACTGTGTGGCACCATAAGAAGACATTCATCACAACTCTCCTTCAGCACAGTTCTCTTTATAGACTCCACAGACAGGCTGAGCACAGTGGCTCATGCCTGTAATCCCAGCACTTTGGGAGGCTGAGGCGGATGGATCACTTGAGGTCAGGAGTTGGAGACCAGCCTTACCAACATGGTAAAACCCCATCTCTACTAAAAATACAAAAATTAGCTGGGCATGGTGGTGAGCACTTGTAATCCCAGCTACTTGGGAGGCTAAGGCAGGAGAATCGCTTGGACCCAGAAGGTGGAGGTTGCAGTGAGCCAAGATAGAGCTGCTGTATTCCAGCTTGGGCCACAGAGTGTGACTTTGTCTCAAAAGAAAAAAAAAAAAAAGACTCCATGGGTACACCTTTTTGGAAGATGCCTGGGGATGGTTTAAATTTCATCCTACCTAGAGGCCAGAAGCTGGATCATTTGACCTCTCAAGCATCCTGTGTCCCAAAGACTAGATATTCCTAGCTATTTGCAGAAATTCTGTTGGAAAGGAGGTGGTCAGGGAAATGGGAACAGGTTGGCAACCACTGTAGGCACTGGAGAAGAGAAGAACAGCTTGGGCCTGAGGGCGGGAGAGTGAAAGGAGTTCTCAGTCTGGCTTGGGGTTTACCTGCCCACAAAAAGAAGACACAAGCACGCCAACTATCTTGTCTCCTGAAATAGTCATTATGTACCTGGCATATACTAAGTGATTATAAATGTTCCTTTTCCTTCTTCTCAGAGATCCTTAGTCTATAATATAGAAATAACCTTTTTTTTTTTTTTTTTTTGAGATGGAGTCTCGCTCGTCGCCCAGGCTGGAGTGCAGTAGCGCGATCTCAGCTCACTGCAAGCTCCGCCTCCTAGGTTCACGCCATTCTCCTGCCTCAGCCTCCCAAGTAGCTGGGACTACAGGCGCCCGCCACCATGCCTGGCTAATTTTTTTGTATTTTTAGTAGAGATGTGGTTTCACCGTGTTAGCCAGGATGGTCTTGATCTCCTGACCTCATGATCCACCCGCCTCAGCCTCTCAAAGTGCTGGGATTACAGGCGTGAGCCACTGTGCCCAGTCAGAAAGAACATCTTAAAACAGACTTGCATCCTTGTCTCTGAAAAACCATATGTCATTCCCTGTAAACAAGGCCCCACACTCACTTCCTTTAGGGAAGCCTCCGTTCAGTGCTCCCCACCCCTCAGCCACACTACACCACCTTTATCATCACAGCCTTCCCTTCCCCCCAACACTTAACATATAAGGCAATATGTGGCTATCCTCTTGTTTTTGATAAGGATATCATCAGGCCACATGCGCCTGGTCAGCAGGGCTATGTCTCTTCCTCCAATCTGGAGGACTACCCTGAGACTGGGTGTTCTCCTTTCCCAGGGCACTACCCTGCGACTGGCTGGGCATTCCCTTTTTCTAGGGGACTGCCCTAAGACTGAATGGGTGTTATCCTTCTCTCAATAGTTTCTAGTAAAGATGTCCACTTTAAGGAATTCTCTATGGGCCAAGCATTCAGTCCTCCATCATATGGGCAGAACTGTTAACAAACTAAAGTTAACTAATGTGACTATTAACCATAAGATCTCTTCCCTGGAAAATATGATCATTCTGACCATGATAAATATTCATCAATGGCTCTATGAACGCAATTAGCCAGGACTGGGCAGCATTTTATGCAAGGCCTTTGGGGCCCTCTGCCATCTAGTACTTGTGCTGTCCTGTCTGGATGGAGGAGGGGAGAAGAACAAGAGCTCACTGAGTTAAGATCCAGGAGATATACGTTCTCATCTACTACCCCATGTGTCAGGCAAAAGATCTGTGGCTGCTTCTTCCCTCGTGTCTGCCAATAGCAAGTAGGAGCAGCATGAGGAAATAAATAACTCAAAAAATCATCCAGATAGTTATCACCAATATGGGCCAGGCCCTGTGATGGGAGCTCGGGGTGGCTCAGATCCAGTGCCTTCGCCCAGATCCAGGGGCTCTGCTCTGATACAATGCAGGGGACAAGCCAGGAGCTACTAAGGCTAAAAGGAATAAGTAATGGATACTGATCAGGGCTTAGAGAGTGTCCACAGTGATGGAGGCATTTGAGTTGGACCTTGAAGGATTTTTAAGAGGCAGAGAAGACAAAGGAAGGCAACATGAGCAAAGGCGCAACAAAGTGTGTACATGTTTAGAAAAATGGAAAGTAGCATAAAGAGGTTGAAGTGTAAGATGTGTAGAAGAATAGCATAGGATGTGGGACAGGAGAGATAGGAGCCAGATCATGGGCAGCCTTGAGTGCCACTCTGTAGAGTTGGAACTTTATTCTGTAGCTAGGGAAGATAAAATGGTCAGATCTGTGCCTGGAAAGGATACTCTGACTGTCATGTGGACTGGAGGGAGCTGGAATTGAGGCAGTGAGCCCAGCTACAAGAGTCTTGAAATAGTTTAGTGCAAGATGCTGAGTCACGAGTTGGGGCAGAGAGGATAACAAAGTGGGGGTAGAGACAGATGTGAGACCCGAGGAGGAAATGGCCAAGTAAGGGTTGAAGGAGGAAGGAGCCTCAGGCAATTTCACAGGTAGACAACAAACAAACAGTGTAAGTGTCTGGAGGAGCCTACTTTGAAGGAAATAAGTTCCTTTCCCTGGTTGGGCTTCGGTTTCCTCATCTACCAAAAGAGATGACCATAGAGTTGTTGTATGGTAGGTATAGAGTTTCAGTTTTGCAAGATGAAAAGGTTCTGGAGATCTGCTGCACAACAAGGTGAATCTAGCTAACACTACTGAGTGTACACTCAAGAATGACTAAGATGGTACATTTGTGTGTGTGTGTGTGTGTGTGTGTTTTAAGCACAATTTAAAAAAATAGGCCAGGTGCGGTGGCTCACTCCTTTAATCCCAGTACTTTGGGAGGCTGAGGTGGGCGGGTCACCTGAGGTCAGGAGTTCAAGACCAGCCTAGCCAACATGGAGAAACCCCATCTCTACTAAAAATACAAAAATTAGCCAGGCGCATGCCTGTATTTCCAGCTGCTCAGGAGGCTGAGGCAGGAGAACCGCTTGAACTTGGGAGGCAGAGGTTGCAGTGAGTCGAGATCATGCCACTGCACTCCAGCCGGGGCAGCAGAGCAAGACCTCTGTCTCAAAAAAAAAAAAAAAAAAAAAAAGAAAAATGATCATCCTTGGCCTCCTCCTTCAAGGCTTGCTATGAGTATACACTTGTATTATACAGAAGAGGATTAAAAACTTTTTGTTTTCAAGAAGCAAATATGTACACATAGGTTTAAAAAAAAAGAATGGACGCAGCACATACTGTGAAGGTGAAAGCTCCTAGTCGTCCCGAGCTCCAATCCCAGGGCAGGGCAGTTACCATTCAGTTTTCTTACGTATCATCGGAAAGGGGTTTTAACTGACAGGGAGAGGGAGGGAAATCTCAATCTGGAAGACTCACCAGCTGGCAAATCCGCTGGCTCTCAGTCAGTTTCAGGAGTCTCTTTGTGGACACACTAAGGCTCCTCAACCCCCGAGCCTCTTCAGGATGTCTCTGGACACATCTGAGATCTCAGTATTGACTTCGGAGCTGGGAAAGCCCAGAGCTAGAAAGCAGAAAAGGAAGGAACCAGGGTGGATTGCCCAAGGCCAGGCCCCAAGGATTGTGCAATAGTCCTGCTGTGGGCTCTGACCCCCTCCCACAGCCCCTCCCCTTCCTGCAGCAGCTGGGTCAGGCCAGCCTAGGGTTGCAGTTAAAGGAACTGTGCAGTGACCAAAGGGCCTCTGATTGCTGTCCCCCAACTCCAGACTTAGTGTCTTCATTGGGTGACATCATGAGAAACCTATTTAACATGTGGACTCACACTCAGGGACCAGCTGATGGTGCAGCCTAAAACATTCCCTTTCCTAAGGGTTACCTTAGCAAGGGCCTTTTAGAATGCCAAGGGAACAGACATGAGTGGGAGAATGGCAGCTGCGTTGATATTTTACACAGGAACAAATGATGTGTTACCACCCAATCTATTCAGATAGACAGGATATGAACACGGTCACAGAATGAGCACTATCTGTAGCAGAGCTTTGTTGTGAAAATTAAAACATGTAGTGCTTGGCACTAGACACTGCACAGATGGCGGTGGTTGTATTTTGTAGAGCAGAGGCTGGAAGGGCCTTCAGAGCCCATCTAGGCTATATGCCCTTACTTTACGGTGAAGGAAATGGAAACATAGGGGGTTGTCCCGGCTCAGCTGCTCCTTGTGTGACTTTGGACGTAAGACTTCCCTTTTCTGTGCCTCAGCTTCTGTCTGCATCTGTAAAATGAAGGGGTCCCAGTTGGTTCTAATGTCCTGTGATGATTTAAATCATGAAACCAAGCTGTGAAACCATGGGAAGTTAGACAGGCTGATGGGAGAAGCATTTTGGGGGATTTCTAGAGCTTCTCAAATCCCAAGATAGAGAAGGCTGTGGACCTTTTCCTCACAGGTTAAGATGCTTCTGAGCCCTGGGACTGACTTACATCTGATATCCCAGCCGAACCAAACTGAGGGATTTACTCATTTTTCCTCTTCACAGCTCACCTGCCAGGATGATCCAGCCTGAGGAGGAGATAGACTCTGCAGAAAGTGGGAGAAGGGGACAGTGTGGAGGTCAGCGGGGGGCTTTGAGGCAGTGTTCCATGAGGGGAATAAAGATTCATGAGACCTTTCACACCTCAGGGCCTCTCTGGATAGACTAGGATGTTTGTGATTCTGACAGGAGGAGAAAAGAGGCCATAGTTCCACACCTCTGGGTGCTGGGTTTGTGTGGGAGGGAGGGCCTGGGTGCAAGGGCCTCCTGTCTGAATTAGGAGAGGCAGAAAGCTGATGAAGGCACAGGTTGGTTCTCTATGGGGCTCTGGGACTGCCTCTGGGGCTCAAGCTGGGGACTCGCAGTCAGGAACAGGGGAGTTTTGCCACTGTTTCTGAGTTCCTTGGCTTCCCTGTCCAGGAGAGTCCCTGATTACCAAGATCCTTGGATGGGGAAGACAGAGCTCCTGCCCTGGAGAGGTCTTGCCTTGAAATAGAAGATAGGCCAGTGAGGAAAGAGGGTGAGCAGATGGCCAAGCTGACAGGGACTTTAAGGATCTTCTAGAATCTAGATTCCAGGCCAACCCTCCATTTCGTAGATGAGGGAACTGAGGCTCAGAAGGGAGAAGTGACTAGTCCAAAATGACATGGCCCATAAATGGCAGCACTCAGACAAGAACCCAGGTGTTTGGGGGTACTGTTCAGGTGCTCTTTCCACTACAAATGGCAGTGTTTCCTCACATCTAAGCTTCACATCACACCAGACACAGACTCCTAGTGTCATGGGGCATCATCTCCTCTAACTTTGTTACTATGGCCTTTTCGTGCACCACAGATTCTCACCAATCTTAGTCTAGGACCCAGTGAGATGAAGCTTGGTAAGCTTCGGAGGAGGAGGTAGCCTTCCTTTATGCTCTCGTCTCCCATGCACCCCGCTGCTCCAGACCTACTCCTGATTCCCTAGATGAGCCAGGTTCACTCTCTGTTCCTGCTATTTCCCACACATTACCAGGTTCTCACAAAATGCACTTGCCTTGCACTTGTCCAACCCCTACTTGGGGACTAAAGCTGTGATCTGAGGGATGAACTGGGGATCTTAGTGGGGTTTTCGTTCAGGTTGCTCTGGGGGAAAAGTGAAACTCTACCCTTGGGTCTTTCTTTCCCATTGCTCCATTTCAGCTACTCTTTCAGAATGAGCGTCTTCAGTGTCTGGAAATGAAGTACAGAGAGGCAGGTAGAAAAAGTCACATAAAGCAGGTAGGTGATCCAAAGACAGCTCCTGGGGTGTACAGTTTTGCCACTGTCCCCTCAGTGGTCTTACCACTCTTGTGGACTGGAGAGCTGGTGGAGTGGGAGAGGAGTTGAAGGAGTAGCCCCTAGCATCCAGTTGGAAGGAAAAGGAATAGAATCTGAGCTGGAAGAGATCTTCATGATCATGTTGTTGGTGCAACCCCCTCATTCAACCAGTGGGAAAATAGACCCTCCTCCCCAAGGCAATCACCTGCTTAAAGTCTCACAGCCCAGTAGTGGCAGAGTTGGAGCCAGAAACCAAGTATCTTGACTTCCCCTCCACAGACCTTTCCACTATAAGTTCCCTCCTGCCAGTAGGGCAGACTCTAAACTCTTCTGATTACCACTGAAGTGCCTTGAAATGTGACTCTGACACTGGCCTCATCTCCCCGCAGCTCTTCTCAGTGGCCTGCACCCATGACACTGAACTACAGGCCACTCTCCAAATACTCCTTGCACTTGCACATCTCTTGCCTTTGCTCATGCTGTTTTCTTAAACAAGAATGCCCTTCCTCTTTTTACCTGCCCGGCAAACTCCCACTCATCCTTCAAGACCCAGCTCCAATTCATCTCTGTAGACCTTCTCCTGGGACACCTCCTTCCTCACTCCCTAGCCAGTTAGTCTCTCCCTCTTGTTTTTTTCCCCAAAAGTGCTTTGCACGAAGACTTATTAGAGCACTATGCTGTATTGAAATTGTGTGTTTGTGTGTGTGTGTGTAACTGTGCTTTGAGGTAAGAGGGCAGGGTCCTGTGCCTCATACATTTCTTTATTTCCCAGCCCTGATACCTAGCAGGCATTCAAGAATAAATGAATCAATGCCTCTTCTCTAAGAGCATGCCTCTGCTCTGGCACACACATATACATTCATGAAAACAGCTTACAATATTTAAAAAGCAACCTCCAGGGAAGGGCAAAACAGATTTCATTTGGTCTGGGGAAGGGATGGCTCAAAGAAAAGCAGTCATCTCAGTCAGGTGGGGTGAGTCACAGGAGGAAGAATTCTAAGCTTTCTTTGGAAGCCCAGATGCTCCCTGCACCTGGACCCCATTCAATCCAAAGGGCAAACATTCTTGGCCTCGAAACACCAGCAATGGCTTTGCAACCCTCTTCCCTGTGTACCTACCCAGGGTGTGGCTATATACACCCACCCACTGCACACACACACACAGTCCAACTCCCCGGTCCTTCGGCCTGTGATCTTGCCGTTCAAGTGTTCCTTTCATGATTCTAATCTTGGCTGTATGCTTGGCTCTGTGTCCTTGAACACTGCATTTACTTCCTCTGAACCTCATCTATAAGATGGGGATAATGATCCCTGCCCTGCCTAACTCACATGAGAACTGGAGGAGACAAGAGATGGGAAAGTTTTAGAAATTGCAAACATACAAGAAAATTATCAGGCAGCCTGGTCACACTGTTTCCTTTTCTGTCTCCATATCTTTCCTTTCCCCCCATATTATCAAGAACAGCCATCTCTATGTCTCCTTTCCCACCCCAGCTCTCCTAGCCTCAGACGCAACCAGGAGGTTCTTATTATTCTTCTTGATTCCCAGGAACCTCACCTTCTCCAGAAGCCTTCCTTGTTTCCCACCCTCTCTGATCATCCCTGCAGTCCTTTATCATTGAGGGGTACCATTCTGTAGTCCTGTAGCTGGTGGAGAACACATCAGAGGGGGAATCAGGAGACCTGGGTTCCTGCCCCTACTATGCCAACACGTCTAGTCATGCATTTTGGTTGAGTAACTATCACTCTAGGCCTCATTTTCCTCATCAATAAGATGGAGTTTCTTGTCTTTCTTCCCTCTCAGAAGGTATTTTGATCACTAGCACATTAAATTTATGGACGTGCTTTGAGAGGTATGGAGTGAGTGAGGGATGGAGAAGGTGATGGTTATCATCTCAAGGAGTCAAGAAAATCTGAAAGCAGTTTCCAGGCCCCCAGCATGGGTCTCCTCCATCAGGAACAAAGTGGACAGATGCAAGGAAATAAGGAGGCGCTCACACGTTTACAATATGCCTTTGTAGGTGAAGTGGAGAGAGCCCTGGGCTAGGACTGAGGAAACTTGGGTTCTAATTCTGTTTGGTCTCTGTTGTAACCTTAGGTAAATCATCTCCCCTGGGGTATCAGTTTCCCTATATGCAAATTAGTGGGGAGTCGGGAGAGGATTTTAGGAGGGGATACTTTGGTGGGCTTTCGTGCAAGGACTAAACTCACTTATTCTCGAGATAAAAGACTCCCAGGTCCAATCCCCCTTTCTCCTTCTGTCCCATGGGGTATGCAGGCAACAGGAGCAGGAGGCCCATTTTACAAATGGTGACCCAGGAAAAGCGAAGGCAAGGCGCAGAGCTGAGGGGTGACTGCCCGGGTTTACACAGCCTGTAAACTAGAACTCAAGTCTCCCGACTCCCAGCCTCGACCTATGTTACTGGCAGCAGAGGATGATTTTGGGAGTCCCCAGCTTTCCCGGGACTAGGTCAGACAGGGTGAGGGACACAGTGTGGTAGAGGGAATGGGCAAGTCAGCTCCGCAGAGCCAGTGGCCCCGGCCAAATGAGACTGTGCTGGGTCCTGAAGTGTCTTTTCTGCGCGTGCACTGGCTGCCAGCCGCAGGTGTTCACTTGCACTCCTGTGGGTGTGGAGGAACTTTTCTTGTAGCCGTCTTGAGGGCTGGGACTAACGGCGCAAGTCCCCACGGTTTCCAGACGGGGCGCGCAGAGCCCAGCTCCCTACTCCCACATGCTGCTCTGCGATCACTGCGCTCGGGAGGATCGGGAGGATCGGGAGGATCGGGGAGGATCCTGGAGGACTTGCTCGGTATTTGCAGCGCCCACCCCTGCCCCACGCCCCGTCGGTTCCACAGTCTCACGGAGAGTGCCCCGTGACCCTTGGAAGGGAAGCGGGAAGACCCCTCACTTGCACCCCCGACTGTAGCTCAGCCTTCCCAGCTCAGTGGGTGCCTTACCTGCCTCTCAGCAAGGCTCTGGGGCGCCCGTTTGCTCGCTCGCCTCTGACCGAGGATGGCCCAGGCGCTGCGACCCTGTGCATTCCACCGGCCCGGTTCCACTCCGCGGGTGCCCGGCACCGCCCAGCGCGCTCTCTGGCTCTGGGCTCCCACCCGCGCTTGGATCCCTTTTCCCTCCCCCAGGCGTCCCCTCCCCCGGCCCCGCCCGGGCCCCAGCACACCCACTTCTCCCGGGGCTGGCCTTGAGTGCCTCCGCCCAGCTCCTTGGCCTCCCCTGGCTGTGGGCTACGACCCTTCCGTCCCCTGCAGCGCCTGCTTCCTGGACCAGAGACCGAAAGCCTCTCGTTCCGCTGGGCCTCAGCAAGCCCAGCATGAGGCCGATCTCCAGGAGCCGACTTTGCTGCGGCGTGGCTGTGGGTGGTGGGCGAGTCGCTGCCCCTCACCGGGACTTGGCCTCGCTGTAAAGTTGTTATAGTTCCACCATGCATTCTTCACAGGCTTATGGTTGGGGTCAGATGAGACCTTTGAGTCCAAAGTATTAAAACCAAAGGGTCAACAGCAAGTTAATATGATTCTTACACAAACTTTTCTACATAGGATGCAGAGGCCCAGTTGGAGAAGGGATTTGCCCAGGAGGCAGAGCCCAGACCCAAAATCTGCTACACACCCCCCTCTCTCTGAGTAGCACCAGCAGGTGTTTCCTCCATCAAGCCTCAAAAGTTCCTGACAGTGCCTGACCAACTTGTGTTCAGCCACACCTTACTCATCTCTGTCCCATGACACTTTATTTTCCACCACCATGCCCTCACTCAAACTGTTGTTTCCTCGCTGGTGACATTGCAGGCTTCAGAGAATTGGGGCAGCTGGGGAATAAGAGCCAAGAGGCTAGTGGCAGAGAAAGGAACAGTTCCAGAGAATTTCTCCCAGGGACCCTGTGGAGCACCCTTTTACCCGCTCACTGCCTCAGAATAATTAATAACAGCCTCAGGCCGGCTCTCTCACTCCCTTGCAGAGGTCTGCTCCAGGATATCTGAGGCACATACTCTCAATTACAGAATCTCAGAATATATCTAAGGCATATTGTACCCACCTTGTTTTGACCCAACTATTCCTTTTTCTCAATCTGGAGATCACCTCTTAGAAAAGTCATCCTTATCACCTAGGCTTGCAATCTCAATTTTCTTTCTTTCTTTCTTTCTTTCTTTTTTTTTTTTTTTTGAGACAGGATCTCACTGTGTCACCCAGACTGGAGTACAGTGGAGTGATTATGGCTCACAGCAGCCTTGAACTCCTGGGCTCAGGTGATCCTCCTCCCTCAGCCTCCTGAGTAGCTGGGACACACCACCATGCCTGGCTAATTTTTGTATTTTATAGAGACTGGGTTTCTCCATGTTGCCCAGGCTAGTCTCGAACTCCTGGGCTCAAGTGACCTGCCCACCTCCACCTCCCAAAGTGCCAGGATTACAGGCATGAACCGCTGTGCCTGTCCTGCAGCTTCAGTTTTCAATCTGCCTAAGAATCCCCATGGGAGTTTGTTTTACTGAGTAGACTTTCGGGCTCCATTCCAGACGTTCTAATTCAGGAAATCTGGAGTGGAGCCCAGAAATCAGCATTTTTAAACAAGATTTCCAAATGACTCTGATGCAGATGGTTCTTGAGACTAGCCATGCAGTCCTGGCTTGGTCAGGGTTCCTTCTCAGATCCTGCCCATGGCCTTGCATTTACTCTGTAGGACTGTTTATGACAGTTATAGAAAGTAACCACCTCATCTGCTAGGTTGTGAGTTCTTTGAAGATAGGGATTGTCTTTTGTTCTAATAAAATCTTAGAACCAAAGTCTTAGAATCATATCTTAGGATTCTAGAATGTAAATTGGAAGAATTCTCACGAGTTTCCTAGTCAAATCCCTCATGAGCCTAACAGATCCTCCCATTTCTTTATTTTTGGAAACATATCACCCAGGCTGGAGTGCAGTGTGCGATCTCGGCTCACTGCAACCCCTGCCTCCCAGGTTCAAGCAATTCTTGTGCCTCAGCCTCCTGAGTAGCTGGAATTACAGGTGTGCCAAAACACCCAGCTAATTTTTGTATTTTTAGTAGAGATGGGGTTTTGCCATGTTAGCCAGGCTGGTCTCGAACTCTTGACCTCAAGTAATCTGCCCGCCTTGGCCTCCCAAAGTGTTGGGATTACAGGCGTGAGCCACCACACCCCACCTCTATTTCATTTTTGACATGAGGCTATCCAGCTTCTCTTGCACACCTCTAGGGAGCTCATTGCCTGCAAGGCAGCCAGACAGCTCTGACTGTTAGGATATTCTCACATTTTAACAAAAACTGCCTCTTGTTGACTTCTACCCTTTGGTCCTTGCACCCATTGGAGACATAAAATAGAAGTCTGATCTGTGTTCCCTTTTACAGTCCTTCAAGAATTTAAGGTCGGCCAGGAGCAGTGGCTCCTGCCTGTAATCCCAGCACTTTGGGAGGCCAAGGTGGGTGGATCACTTGAGCCTAGGAGTTCAAGACCAACCTGGGTAACATAGTGAGACCTCATTTCTACAAACAATACAAAAATTAGCTGGGCATGATGCCATGTGCCTATAGTACCAGCTACTTGAGAGGCTGAGGTGGGAGGATTGCTTGAGCCCAGAAGGTCGAGGCTGCAGTGAACCGAGATTGTGCCACTGCACTCACTACAGCCTGGACAACAAAGTGAGACCCTATCTCAAGAAAAAAAAATTGTCAGGCACAGTGGCCCATGTCTGTAATCCCAGCACTTTGGGAGGCGGGCGGATCATGAGGTCAGGAGTTCAAGACCAGCCTGGTAAATATGGTGAAACCCCGTCTCTACTAAAGATACAAAAAAAATTAGCTGAGCATGGTGGCATGCACCTATAATCCCAGCTACTCGGGAGGCTGAGGCAGAAGAATCGCCTGAACCCAGGAGGCAGAGGTTGCAGTGAGCCAAGATTGCGCCACTGCACTCTAGCCTGGGTGACAGAACGAGACTACATCTCAAAGAAAAAAAAAAGTAGAATTTAAGGTCTATCCTTTACTTCCCCTTCTCTGGGGTGAGGATAAGGCAGGAACCATGTCAGGGAAAGCAGCTGGGCCTTGGAAAGGGGGCTGAGCTGCCTCATGTTCCCCAGCTGTGCCCCGGAGCCTTGCCAGGAGGCTTAGATGAAGTGATGTGTATCATATGCCTAGAGCCGGGCCTAGTGTGAGGCATAGGCTTTAATAATGGCAGCTTCTATTGTCATTGGATGAGAAAGAGTGGGAGGAAACAGAGTTCCTGTCCCTGGGGATCTCTAGTCTGACAGGGACTTCAAGGAGCTCCCTAATCCAAAGACATTGGAGACATGGCCCTGACCCTGGGATGGGGAAGTAGGGTGGATGCAGTTTGAGGGTAGGATGAGCTGATTGAAGGGATAAGGGGAAGACTCACCTAGAGATATGCTGCAAAAAAGTCTTGGCTTAAATGTCACCTTCTTGGTGAGGCCTTCCCTGAGCATCCAGTTTACAAATGCTAATTCCTCCTTTCTCCTGTCTCCCTACCTCCATCCCCTGCCTTACTTTTCAGTAACACCTTACCAGATGATTCTGATATATTTCACTTGCTTAAAAAAAAAAAGTATTTTGTTGTTGTTCTTGCTGCATCTTCAACTGAGGCTCACAGCTCCCTCTGCCCTCAACCCTCTCTTAGAGCTCTCCCTGAGTCTAGATTCCTGTAACCACCTCCTTCTCTTTCCTCTTCAGGCCTAGGGGTGGTAGTGATGCCCAAGTGCTTTCAGCTCCAGGATATCTCACAACCCCTGTGGTTTCCCCACTCTCTGCACATCTCTGAATAGAGCCTTCTTGAATTATCCATATGAGATAGCCATCTTCTTCCTGCAGGACCTGACTGGCACAGAGGCCCACTTTCTCTGCTCCTACAGCCCCTTGGGCTTTCCTCTCACACAGCATTTACCATTCTGTGTTACAATTGTCTCCTCTATCGGTTGACTCCACACCTAGAACATAAATTCATCGAGGGCACCAAGCCATTCCCAGCACCAAGCCTAGCACAGAGGAGAATGAGTGAGTGAATAATGGTCATGAGAGGGAAGACCCCTAGGAATTATGTTATCAGAGAAAGCTTCCAAGAAGAGATAGAACCTGAGAGAACCTCAAAGGTCAGTAGGAGACTTTTTCAACCTGTGGGCCAAAACTTTCCTCTGAGCATCAAACTCCCATATCCAACAACCTCCCTGATGTCTCTGTTTGGATAATGTGGGGACCGGAACTCTTGACTTCTTTCCCTTTCAATCTTCTATGTCTCAGTCAATGGCACCATCATCCACCCAGTTCCCTGTTTGTTTTCTTCATAGAACTCAACCCAATCTTCTGTTTATCTGTTTGGGGCCTGCCTTTCCCATTGGACTGGAAGCGCTGTGAGAACAGAGACGAGTTGTGTCTTTTCCACCATGGTATCCCTTGAGTTACATCTTGATTTTTCAGTGCACCTAACCAGATGACTCTGATCTATTTGATGTTTCTAACTCAAGGTCTAGGAAGTGGGGGGGAAATGTTGAAAGGTAGAGTGAGTGTGGATGGTACCTGTCAACAGTTTCAGAAGCCTGGGTCACCGGGGGGAAATGCAATGTGACTCACAGAGGAAGTTTAACAGTCACATCAAGTTACTTTATTTCATTACTCACGAGGAGCCCGTGTCTGTGCCTCCAGGGTCTTATCTCCTCCTGGCTTGTCAGTTTGGTCCTTAATCCCTTGCATTCCCAAAATCTGAAATGCTACAGCCCAGAAATCAGCTCATTTCCTCTTCTCTATCCCCTCTTCTTCTCTCTCTTCCAAATCCCTCTCTAAGGGGAGTGCTACGTCCTTCTCACTGATGTGTTTATGAGGTGTCTGAAGATGTGCATTCTGGATTCTCATTCTGATTCCAACAGCAAATATTCATCTTTGGCGGAACTACTTGTCCTCTCTGGACCTGTTTTCCTCTCTGCACAGGATGGTGTGACACTGTCTGATCTCTAGGGTTCCTACCAGATCTGACCTTCTTCAAGACTCAGCCTTGTGGGGAGGGACAGGCATCACACCACAGTTCTTAGCTCAGACAGGTATGGTGGCTCTTCATAGTCGCAAAAGCATCTTCACATTTGCTGTCTCATTTGGTCCTTTGGAGTCTAGACTGGAGTCCAAACAGTGGACTTGCCTCTAATTGACTTCATGAATTTGGGCAATTTCTTCTTCTGAAACTCAGTTTCCTCTTCTGAAAACAGGGTCAGTAATACATCCTTGTGGATTTGTTATTTGCTGCAAATATTGTGCTTAGAACAGCTCTGGACCCTCATGAGTTGGGCTGGCAAGAGGCAAGTAAGGGGCCCGGCACAGTGGCTCATGCCTGTAATCCCGGCACTTTGGGAGGCCGAGGTGGGTGGATCACCTGAGGTCAGGAGTTCAAGACCAGTCTGGCCAACATGGTGAAACCTGTCTCTATTAATAATACAAAAAATTAGCTAGGCGTGGTGGCGGGCACCTGTAATCCCAGCTACTTGGGAGGCTGAGGCAAGAAAATTGCTCAAACCCAGGAAGCAGAGGTAGCAGTGAGCTGAGGTCACGCCATTGCACTCCAGCCTGGGTGACAGAACGAGGCTCTGTCTCGGAAAGAAAAAAAAAAAAAGGATAGGCAAGTGAGGTGGAATTGAGCTGAATACCAATAACTAAATAACTCCTCCCAGGTTTCCAGCACTTTGCAGGGCTTAGCACACCCTGTCCATCCTCTAACTGTGGATTAGGGCTGTGCGTCACCAGGGTCCAGGTAGGAAACAGATGGCACCCTGAAAAATGAGTAATTTAGAGTGTGGTGAGGGTTTAGAAAATCAAGACGAAATAGTGCAGTTTGTCTGGCTAGCAACAGTGAGGATGGAAACTACTTGGGCTGACAGGGCGAGGGGAGGAAGGGGTTATTACTGGAACTCAGAGAGGGCAGTGGTGGGGAGGGCATGAGGACTGGAGCTGTGGCCTTTGGTAGAGGCTAACCTCTCACAGGAAGAGAGCCAGGGGAACAAGCACATTTCTCTCTCTCTCCCCTCCCATCCTGTGGTCTTCTACCACTGCCTCCTGTTGGCTCAACCCAGACTGAAGCTCCAGAGTCAGGCGGCCTACTGTGGGTGGAGAAGGGTGGTGAGCCCACGCAGGACAAGTGGAAGGATCCAGCACAGGCAGTGCATCTGTCAGATGGGTAGGGTCCTCCCCTGTTCCTTTTCAGCCTGCTCCAGGCAAGGGGTGGGAGGAAGGAGTAGGAGAACTAAGGAATGCGGGTGGAGGATGCGAGCTTGGGTTTTCACCCCAGAAAGGAGCAGGAGGGGACAATCTCAGTTCCTCAAATACCCACATGCTCTCTGTCATCTTCAGGCCTTTGCTTACGCTGTTCTCTCTGCCTGGAACACCCTTCCTCCTGGGGCAGGCTAACTCACCCTTAGATGCTACTTCCTCCTGGAAATCTCCCCTGCCCTAAATTAGATGCCTTTGTCTGTGTCCCCTGACTGCTCCCATCCCACGAGTCTCCCCTTTTTCATATGTATCACCCTTGTGTAAGTCCCTGTTCTTGGGAAGAATGGCCCTGACTGCATGGAAAATGTTGCTCTCACTGGGAGAGCCCCTAGTCTGAGGGAGCAATAGGTGAAGCAGCCCCTGGGAGGATCAGAGTGCTGTTTGTTTTTTGGTGCTTCTAATCTTCTGCCTCCAAAGTTATCAATGTTTAGAAAACAAGCAACAGATGTGGGTGTCTTTACTGGAGCTCTGGCTGAACCCACAGAGAAAGGAGGGATTCCCTAATTATTCTTAGTGGTAAGAGACCACCTGGATGGTGCTGACACAGGCACAAGCCAAGAAAGGGGTCAGCCAGGGATCATTGGCTCTGGGACCCTGGGCCAAGTCACTGCCTCACTTTGAGCCTCTGTGTTCCTCACTTACACAAGAATCTTGGTCCTGCAAACCTTGCAGGTTTCCAAGGAGCAAATGGATTCGGGGCCGAGAAGGCACTTTGAAAGCCATGAAATGCTTATTATTGCCTTCCCCTCAGACCAGGAGCTCCTGGAAGGAGGGGCTGTACCTCAGATGTTATGCATATTTGTTATCCCACCTAAGTAAATAGGACAGTGTGGCAGCAAAACAAAGCAAAAAAAGTGTTGACACTGACTTAAGCTTTATTTTTAGAAGAATGTGTTTGGGGCTATTTTGGATTCTCCCAGAAGCAGGCCCTGGGACATGGATTTGAGTACAAGTGGTTCATGTGTGACGTGATCCCGGCAAACACAATTAGGAGAGTGGGAAAGTAACACAGGAGTGAATGGAACCTTAAATAAGGTGTACCTTTAGCAAGCTTAGCACTGCTAGGGAACCCTAGAGGCCTGGGTAGAATACATCCAGAGTTACCTCTCATTAGAGGCAAGGGGGTTAGGGGAGTCAGTCATTGGCCGAGGGCTGCTCGAGGGACTTGAATTCTCCAGCATGTCTAGCCTGACACATGGGTTGATAGCCCTGGTCCCTCCAAAAGTCCTGAGACAAAATGTGCAGATGCTGGCAGGTGGAAATAGACACTGAAATGTCTATTTCTCTTCTTCTTCTTCTTCTTTTTTTTTTTTTTTTTTGAGACAGGTGCTCACTCTGTCACCCCAGCTCCAGGCTGGAGTGCAGTGGTGATGATCTTGGCTCATTGCAGCCTTCACTTCCTGGACTCAAGCAATCTTTTCGCCTCAGCCTGCCAGGTAGCTGGGACTACAGGTGCATGCCACCATGCCTGGCTAATTTTTGCATTTTTTGTAAAGACAGGTTTTTGCCATGTTGCCCAGGCTGGTCTTGAACTCCTGAGCTCAAGTGATCCTCCTGCCTCGGCCTCTCAAAGTGCTGGTATTACAGGAGTGTGCCACTGCACCCAGCCTGAAATGTCTATTTCCAACAGACATTTGAATTGGCACCGAAATGGAAGGGCTAGACAAATATACATGGGGCACCTAAAGCACCTGCTGTAGTCTGGAGCAAACAGGCACTTGAGTTCCCCAGAACAGCTTCACACCTCAGAGACTCTCATGCTTCCTATTCTGCCTGGAACACACCATGTCTTGTTATCTATCCAAAAATTCTTTACTTATCTTCTGAGGCCATTGTGGACGTCTGATGTCTTGGCCTTCCCAGAATTCCTTCTTTTGAGAACGGAACCTCTCTCTTTCTCTTGGGGAGTCACCCTTCCCTCCCTTGCTCTCAGCCCATATGGTTGAGGTGGGGCTAAGCCCCATCTGTTGGTTCCAAGGGGGTCATGACCCTCCTTGGAGCAGTGATTTATCCAGAATCCTTCCTGGGCCTTAGGCTGAATGTATACGAAAGTAGGGGTGGCTAAGCTATAGAATCTAAGTGTGGTGTGACCAACAGCCATCTTTGGCACCACACGGGACAGAGCGAAGCCAATTCTGAGGTCAGCAGAGCTAAGGGATAGAGGAAGAAAAACCAAGTCCTGATGCCATTGTTTGAGTCTCTGGATCAATCTGTGCCTGAAGTCTATCCACAGACTTCTCAGTTATGAGATCTAAAATATTCTCTTTTCACTTGAGCTAGTTTGAGCTGGGTTTCCTGTTACCTACAACCTAAAGTCCCCACTAATTCAGTGTCACTTTGAGCCTTTCCTGTCCTCATCCTCCCTTTTAAGACTTAGTACTTCTTTTATGTCCCCACGGTTCCCTATGCAAGCTTCTCTCAGTGTGTGTAACACTTTACTGCATGTGTTTCTTTACAGGTGTGTCTTCTCTACAAGGCGGTGAACTCCTTGAAGATGGACCAAGTTGGATCCATCTTTGTCCTCAGGATCCAGCACAGGCTTGAACCTGGCCAGACCATACCATACATGTTGTCTTCAACTCCAAGCTGCATAGATTAAGGGCACATTGGCCAATTGGAGCCTATGGAGATGAGGGCAGTGGTGTGGAGTCTGGAAGCCATGAAGAACATAAGAAGAATAACGAATGTTTAACTTGAAGAGGAGACCACTTCTGAGACAATCCATTCTCTGATTCCACAGACTGTTTCTGGGCACCTCCTCTGTGGAAGGCCCGGGACTGGGGGCTGAAAAGGCCACGGATGACACAGCTATAGTCCCTGCCTGGGGAGCCCACAGTCTGAATGGGATCAGGCACAGAAACAAGGAACTATAATAAAGTGTGGTCAGTACCACTAGAAAGGGATGTAGCGTGTGGCCAGGGAAGTCCTCTTAGTGCAGGGGGGACAGAATTATGACAGTGTTGGTGGCATTTTAGCTTTGAGGAGTAACTTTCTAACAATCAGAACTATCCAAGAATGGAAGGCTGTCTCAGGAGGTAGTAAGTGCTCTGTGTCTGGAGAGATGTGTGAGCAGGGCTGGGACAACCACTTAACAGACTGGATATAGATTTTTTCTTTTTTATCACTTTATTTTCAAATTGTCTATGTCTTTTAATGTTAAAGTATGGTTTTTGATAATAACATAGAATTGCTTGCATTTATAAAAGGTCAACAAATGCTGCCTTTTAATGAGAGTATTTAATCCATTTACATTAAATTAGTATGTTTGGATTTATCTGTCATGGTGTTTGATTTCTATTTCTGTTCTCAGATTTTCATTTCTCTACCTTTAGTTGGAAAATTATTTTTATTCAATTTTATCTCCTATGTGAATTATCATTAATAATTTAATTTGTGTCACCACTATTGAATTTCTGCTTATGTCCATTTGTCTTATTTTTGGTGGTTGCTGTATAGATGCATATGCATCTTCTTTTTATCATTACTTGCCTGCCAAAAATACTCTAGTGTTTAGGAATATAAGAATCTTGGTCGGGCGCGGTGGCTCACACCTATAATCCCAGCACTTTGGGAGGCCGAGGAGGGCTGATCACGCGGTCAGGAGTTTGAGGCCAGCCTAGCCAATATGGTGATACCCCATCTCTACTAAAAATACAAAAATTAGCCGGGCGTGGTGGTAGGTGCCTGTAGTCCCAGCTACGTGGGAGGCTGAGGCAGAAGAATGACTTGAACCAGGGAGGCAGAGGTCACAGTGAGCTGAGATTGCACCACTGCACTTCAGCCTGGGTGACAGAGCAAGACTCCATCTCAAAAAAAAAAAAAAAAAAAAAAAAGAATCTTAAAACAGTATACTTATAACTTCTTTTTTTTTTTTTTTTTTATGAGACAGAGTTTTGCTCTGTCACCCAGGCTATAGTGCAGTGGCGTGATCTCGGCTCACTACAACCTCTACCTCCTGGGTTCAAGAGATTTTCCTGCCTCAGCCTCCCGAGTAGCTGGGACTACAGGCACGTGCCACCACTCCTGGCTAATTTTTATATTTTTAGTAGAGACAGGGTTGGCCAGGCTGGTCTCAAACTCCTGACCTCAAGTGATACACCCACCTCGGCCTCCCAAAGTGCTGGGATTACAGGCGTGAGCCACTGTGCCCTGCCTTAAAACGATATATGTCTGAATACCACCCTACTATCTTCATGGTTATATACTTTACATTCATATCTGCTCTAAATTCCACATTATGTAGTATTATTTTGACTTTATGGTAGTTATGTTCTATAAAGTTGTTGAAATCATGAACACTGAACCATGGCTCCTAGAGGAAATAAAGAGTTAGGTTCCTGTTTGTCTCTGGTCACAACATTTTCTTTTTTCTTTTTGAGATGGAGTCTCACTGTGTTGCCCAGGTTGGAGTGCAGTGGTGCCATCTCAGCTCACTGCAACCTTTGCCTCCCAGGTTCAAGCAATTCTCCCACCTCAGCCCACTGGATAGTTGGGATTACAGGTGCACACCACCACACCAGACTAATTTTTGTATTTTTAGTAGAGACGAGGTTTCACCATGTTGGCCAGGCTGGTCTCGAATTCCTGGCCTCAAATGATCCTCCTGCCTTAGCCTCCCAAAGTGCTGGGATTACAGGCATGAGCCACCATGCCCGGCCTATTTTCATCAACTGAAAAATGCATATGCTTGTTTTATGTGTGTTTCCATTTAGAAACATCTTATTTCAAATATATTGTTGATTCATTAACACTGAACTCACAGCCAACTGCATTATGAGTCATGCCTGAACAAAGCTTATGTAACACGTGTATCTTTTCCATAAGGCCCATTATAGTTTTCTTGTGCTTGGAAATACCAGACAGCATTTCAGCACTACTATTGGGAGCCATGTTAAATAGTGAAATTGCCATTGAAAAGCACAATTTTTAACAGACTGGATGTTGATGTTTATCAACAAAGAGGACCAACGTGGAGGCTGCAGGGAATTCCTCACAATAAGGCAAGCCATTAAATCTCTGCTTCCTTCTGTATGTCAGGTACTGGGATAGTAAGACAAAAACAAAAATAAAAAAGAAACAATCTCTGGCTCACAGTAGAAAAGCTCACAGTTTAGAGAAATTTTTTAAATGTAACACTATGGCCTGATACCAGTGTCTCTTGAACTAGAATAATGTACAGAGACCCCCCTTTGAAAAGAAAAAAAAAAAAATCATTGGGTTACTCATTGTTGACTTAATCTAAATATATTAAAATTTAAACTCAATATAAATTCTAATGCATATAACTATAAAAGCAAATCCTTTATATAAGCAATTTTTATTCAGTACAAACTTACTGAATATGAACAGAACTAAAAACTGAATAAAATGCTAATAACAACACTGCTGCTGCCGGTCATGATGAGTTCTTTTGAGCGCATCCTGTTGGTTCTGTAGAACTATTCTGGCCGGGTGAGGTGGCTCACGCCTGTAATCCCAGCACTTTGGGAGGCCGAAGTGGGTGGATCGTTTGAGCCCAGGAGTTTAAGACCAGCCTTGACGTGGCAAGACCCTGTCTCTATAAAAAATACAAAAATTAGCTGGGCATAGTGGCGCATGCCTATAGTCCCAGCCACTCAGGAGGCTGAAGTGGGAGAATCACCTGAGCCCAGGAAGTCAAGGCTGCCGTGATACAGTGAGCCGTGATTGCGTCACTGCACTCCAGCCTGGGTGACAAAGTGAGACCCTATCTCTAAAAAAAAAGATTCCATCTGGTAAGTGAAGGAGGAATAATAGCATCTAATAAGATAATGCATCTAAGAAATGATCATTACAAAAAAGAGAGAAAAAAAGCCTGAGATTACATCCCTCTTGCTGTAAGAACACACTACCATCTAGCAGCAGACACGCAAAAAAAAAAAAAAAAAATCATACCTGAATGAGACCAAGCCTCAGGAGCTACCTTTCAATGTTCAGGAAATAGAAGAGATAGAGAGACATGTGAAATGATACCAGGAGGACACAATGAACAAAATCCAGACTGTGGAAAACTTGATAGGACAAACATCTGTTTCCTCAAATAACAAGAGGGGCAAAGACAAAAAGATGGAGGGGGAACTTATAGATAAAAAAAGACTTAAGAGACATTTGTGAGACACATGAACCAAATACAGTGTCTAGATCTTGTTTGGATCCTGATTTGAATAAAACAACTAAAAGTAAAGAAAAAAGCAACTGGAGAAATGTGAACGTTAACTGAATATTTGTTGATATGGAAGAAGTATTTTCTACATATGGTGATAATGTTGTGGTTAAAGAGTTTAAAAAGAGTCAGGTTTTTTTGTTTCTGAGACAGGGTCTGACTCTGTTGCCCAGGCTGGAGTGCAGCAGTGCAATCTCGGCTCACTGTAGCCTCCACCTCATGGGTTCAAGTGATCCTCCCACCTCAGCCTCCCAATTAGCTGGAGCTACAGGTGTGCACCACTATGCCTGGCTAATTTTTGTATTTTTTTGTACAGATGAGGTTTCACCATGTTGCCCAGGTTGGTGTCAAACTCCTGAGCTGAAGCAATCCACCCACCTTGGCCTCCCAAAGTGCTAGGATTACAGGCATGAGCCACCATGCCTAGCCAAGAGTATTTATCTTTTAGGAATACATACTGAAATATTTATGAATGAAATAGTATGATATTTGTTATTTGCTTCACAATAATCCAGGGGGAGACAGGAAAAGGGTACCAGTTTAGACAAACACATCTGGCCGTTATGAGTTGAGGATGGCTTTAGCTGCATAATGGTTCATTACTGTATGTTTAAAATATTTTATAATAAAAGGCTTTAAGGCCAAACACAAAACCTGTAATCCCAGCGCTTTCGGAGGTGGAGGAAAGAGGATTGCTTTAGGCCAGGAGTTCAAGACCAGCCTGGGCAAAATAGCCAGATCTCATCTCTACTTTGGGGGGGAAGAAAAAAATGAGCTAGGCGTGGTGGCACATGCCTAGCGAGTCCTAGCTACTCAGGAGGCTGAGGTGGAAAGATCACTTTAACCCAGAAGGTCAAGGCTGCAGTGAGCCATTATCATACTGCTGCACTCCAGCTTGGGTAACAGAGTGAGACCCTGTTTCAACAACAACAAAAGGCTTTAAAAATAAAAAAAAAGACACTTGTCTTTCAAGTCGTCCACTTGGCCCTCTTCCAAGTGTACTTTCCTTCCTTTGGTTCCTGCTCTAAAGCTTTTTAACTTTCACTCCTGCTCCAAAATTTGCCTTAAAAAGAAAGAAAAAGCATTCTACGGTGCTGGAAATTTAAAATTCAGGCATTACATCATTACATTGCTGACAGGAGTATAGATTGGTATAACTTTTATAGAAGGCAATTATGACAATGTCCACTAAATTTAAAATACACATATCCTTTGACTCAGAAAACCATTTCTAGAAATGCAGCTTCTGTCCTCACCATGTGTGAAACACACACAGATACACATACACACAAATTCTCATTATAGCTTTGTTTGTAAAAGCCTAAGATTAGTAATAACCTAAATGTCCTCAATAGAGACTAAATAAGTCATGGTAAATCATTCAATGGAATACTACATAGTCACTAAAAAGAATGAGGATGCCTTTTATAAACTGGTCTGAAACAATCACCCAAGTGCAAGACTGTGCATAGGGTATGCTACTATATACAAAAGAATGAGTATAGTTTTGTGTGCTTATATATGTATAAAATAACTCTGAAGTACATAAATAAGACACTTTTCATTATGTAGGCCTCCAGGGAAGGGATCTGGGTTTACAGGGGAGAAGGGGAGGAGTAAGACTTACATTTCAATGCCACTATTCTGCACCTTTTAAATTTTATTCCATATGTATGATTATCTCTATTAAAAATTGATCAAAGTTAAAAAATAAAATTAAGGCATTCAAAAATACAGTTATGAAGACTAGCAATGTGGGAAAATGTTTGTAGTATGATATTTCGTTTAAAAGAGTACACAGAGAGGGCCGGGCGCGGTGACTCACGCCTATAATCCCAGCACTTCGGGAGGCCGAGGCGGGCGGATCACGAGGTCAGGAGATCAAGACCATCCTGGCTAACATTGTGAAACCAGGTCTCTACTAAAAATACAAAAAATTAGCCGGACATGCTGGCGGGCGCCTGTAGTCCCAGCTACTCGGGAGGCTGAGGCAGGAGATTGGCTCAGTGAACCCGGGAGGCGGAGCTTGCAGTGAGTCGAGATCGGGGCCACTGAACTCCAGCCTGGCGACAGAAGACAGAGACTCCATCTCAAAAAAAAAGAAAAAGAAAGAAAGAAAGAAAGAAAGAAAGAAAGAAAGAAAGAAAGAAAGAAAGAGTATACAGAGCGGTACGTCCAGCTTCCCAGTGGGAACGTTCCTAGCGCCGGCGACAAAAGAGAGAATTAAATATGGGTGATATTGAGAAAGGCAAGAGGATTTGTATTGAGAAGTGTGCCCAGTGCTACACCATGGAAAACAAAGGCAAGGACAAAACTGGGCCTAATCTCCACCTGTCCAGGCCACTGGATTCTCTTACACAGATGCCAATAAGAACAAAGGCATCATCTGGGGAGAGGATACCCTGATGGAGCATTTGGAGAATTCCTAGAAGTACATCCCTGGATCAAAAACGATCTTTGCCCACATTAAGAAGAAGGCAGAAAGGGCAGACTTGATAGCTTATCTCAAAAAAGCTACCAATGAGTAATAATTGGCCACTGCCTTATTTATTACAAAACAGAAATGTCTCATGACTTTTTTATGTGTACCATAATTTGATAGCTCTCATACATCAGAATTCAGATCACGAATGATTGACAGAATATTTTGTTGGGCAGTCCTGATTTAAAACTAAACCCTGGGTTGTAGTTAAATGAGTATGTTTAGTTTTTTGAATTTTAATAGTAATTGTGATTCAGTAAATGCTATCACTGTTTACCCCTTCTAAAGATATGATTAGACTTTGTTAGTAACGTTCAACTTTCCAGAGATGGTGAATGCTATCTTAAAACTTATTGGAGATTGGGCCAGGTGTGGTGGCTCACACCTGTAATCGCAGCACTTTGGGAGGCTGAGGTGGGCAGATCACTTGAGGTCAGGAGTTCAAGACCAGCCTGGCCAACATGGTGAAACCCCATCTCTACTAAA
Organism: Papio anubis; assembly: GCF_008728515.1. Taxonomy (NCBI): domain Eukaryota; kingdom Metazoa; phylum Chordata; class Mammalia; order Primates; family Cercopithecidae; genus Papio; species Papio anubis. Next base: position 31,528 of record NW_022167222.1, on the reverse strand, counting down.
AATACAAAAATTAGCCGGGCATGGTGGCGCACGCTTGTAGTCCCAGCTACTCTACTCAGGAGGCTGAGGCAGAGGAATCGCTTGAACCCAGGAGGCAGAGGTTGCAGTGAGCCGAGATCACACCACTACACTCCAGCCTGGGCAACAGAGCAAGACTCCATCTCAAAAAAACAAAACAAAACTTATTGGAGATTCGTTTTATATTTAGATTAATATAACTGGATATGTGAATATATTTAAATACTGGGGAAATTCCTTCCCTGTCTCAGAACCAAGCAAGGTTTCACCTGTGTTTTGTGTTCGTCACTTCTTAAAGGCAAGGGTTGACGATAAGGTAGCAATGTATACTTTAAATTTTTGGCCTTAACTATGCCAATCTAATTTGAATTCCCTGTATCTAAAATGGTTCCTTTTACTTATTGAAAGGCATTTTAGTGTGGTTTATGTGTAATATCAAATAAAGATTAACACTTCTCACATTTTATAGATGATCTATAAGGTCAAATGCTTTAAAAATAGTAGCAAGTTAAACTTTACTCTTGAATTCTTTACAATCTAAGTCAGACTAAGTTGTAATTTAGGATTGTCTTTAAACAGCCATTCAAAAGCATAAAACTGTAGAACTCCCGTGTATTTGTGATTGGGAATGGTGCTTTTGCCAACTTAAAAGGATTAAAGTAGAGGAGATATATACAAATTTAAAAATTATGTATGATCATAAGACTTAATTAAAAACAAAATCAAAGATGATGAAAAAAGTATACAAAATTTTGTTCACATATTAGAAGTACATAAAAATATGTCTGCTCATGATCAAATACTGAAAACACACATAAGTGAAAAGGATTGTGTTAGGTGGGAATACAAGTATTTTTTAACTTTACAGATATTATAAAGTGGTTTGATAATATGTACAGTAAGTGACAATTTGGTAAAAAAAAATCAGATTTAGATTACAAAAATCTGGTTTCCATGGGAGTTTTCAGAGAGATAATTTTTAAAAATCAGTTAATAAATCATTTATTTGTAAATCAGCATGTGTACTATAAAGAACCTAAGACTTTAGACAATTTTAATAACCCATAAGCATGTTGTTTCCATTTGCAGATTTAAATTTTGTATAAATAGCAGTCATTGCATATATACATCTTAAGTGTACTTTGTTTATAATCACATTTATGCTACCGATAGTCTTCAGAAAAACACAGATTCTACTTGGTTCTAGCTGAAGTATTATGAACTCCAAATAATGCTTTGAGGACCTCCAAAGGAAAAAACAGATTCTACTTGGTTCTAGCTGAAGTATTATCAACTCCAAATAATGCTTTGAGGACCTCCAAAGGTAAAGTACTAATCCCTTTAGCCATTTACTGAGAGAGAGAGAAAGAGAGAGAGAGAGTTTTGAAGCATCAATATAACAATGTACCATTCGTAAAGCTGCTGTGCAAAATTACCCCTCAGTCCTATTCTAAGCTTACAGCTCAGTTGATTTTATTGTCCTCTAAGTATATACAATTCACATATGGGACAAAAACACTAAATCAAGATGGTTATTTTCACTATTTTGCTTAAGATTCATATTTAAATATAAATCAAGAAGTTAACCTACAGTTTGAGAGATACTTTTTACATTAGAAATGTTTTTTAAAAAGTTAAACTGAAACATAATTGTAAATATTTATGGCATATGTACTGTTTCACATACAATGTGTATCAATCAAATCAGTGTAATTAGCATACCCATCAACTCAAACATTTATCATTTATTTGTAGCAAGAACATTCAATGCATTAACTATTGTCACCCTACTGTGCAATAGGACATCTGAACGTATTCCTCCTAATTTAACTTTGTACCCATTAAAAGTGGTTTTGCGTGCAAATTACAGACAGATGTTCTACCCATACATTGTTTTCCAAAATTATTGTATGGCTTTTTAAAAGAAAACCACACAGCCGGGCGCGGTGGCTTACGCCTGTAATCCCAGCACTTTGGGAGGCCGAGGCGGGCGGATCACAAGGTCAGGAGATCGAGACCACGGTGAAACCCCGTTTCTACTAAAAATACAAAAAATTAGCCGGGCGCGGTGGCGGGCGCCTGTAGTCCCAGCTACTCAGGAGGCTGAGGCAGGAGAATGGCGTGAACCCGGGAGGCGGAGCTTGCAGTGAGCCGAGATTGTGCCACTGCACTCCAGCGTGGGCAACAGAGCGAGACTCCGACTCAAAAAAAAAAAAAAAGAAAGAAAACCACACAACAAATTTTAAAAGGCACTGAGATAACATCTGCTTCTAGATCATTGCTAGGCTCAAAAAAAAAAAAAGTCTGTTCTACCAGGAATCACAAGTTAGAACTGAGTATTGCCAAAGCAGAAATTATATAGTGTCAGTCATTTCAGGCAAATGCTATTCGGCTTTCATCCCCAACTATCTGTCAGAACAATTAAAACAGGTCAAAACAGTCCAGCATAACTAGGCTTCATTATATAAGGCCATTTTGTTCTAAGATGCTAATAAACCAAAATAAGAAATATTAAAATCAAAATAAAAGATACTATTTGAGCTATTCTCATACAAACTGTTGATTCCTTATATCCTCCCTTCTATAACAATAAAGGGCATATTTTACTGCAAAGAAAATTTTACTTTATATATATCACTAGCCATAAATTTTTGAATGTCATTAATTACAGAAATGTTGCCTAGCATCATTAACCAAATAGCATAACCATTTTATGTCCACATTTCATTTCTGTATTTACAAACATATCTATCAGTAAAGACTTAACAATGAGATGCAATCTAACATCCATATTATCTGATGTTTTGTAGACAGCAATGTAGATGATTTTTAATCACCTTTCATTTGAGTGATCTTATACAAAAAATAAGTCAATAATTTAGAGTTTCTAAGTCTCCAAAGGAGATTTTCGAATGTAAATATATAAATGGTTATAGACAATGAGATTTTTAGGAAGCCTCTTTCATGTCTGCATCCTGTTGTAACGGTTGTATCATCTTTTCTTCCAGCTGCTTTCCTTTGCCTGAAAGAGGGGTCAAGATAAGATGAGTTTTGCCTGACTTCTTTGATGTCCTGAGCTTTCTATAGTCCTTTATTTTTCTTCAATTTGTTCATTATAAATTTAGGTTGGCATTTGTTTGATCTTTCCAACTGTCTTCATTGCATCAGTAGTTTTATTTCATAGTTCTTGCTGGTATTTGACAGGCTCATTTCTGTATTTTTCAAATTCAAATGAATTATCCACTGTAAGCTCATTATTATCCGTTGCTTTACAGAATGCTTTAGTCCAATTTTCGAGAATTGCACTTCTTTTAAAGTTTTTATGCCATTTGTATTTATACAATCTGAACACCTTGCAACAGCTGCAGATGAACATCATGATGTGGTCAGGGTAGATGGGCCCCAAGTTTTGTCTTATGGGTAAATGGTGGCTATTTTCACAGATAACATCATTAGTCCCATCCCTTACTACGATTTATACAAAAGAGGCTGGAGAATAAGTACATTTTTACAGCCAGGTGTGGTGGCTCACACCTGTAATCCTACTTAGCACTTCAGGAGGCCGAGACAGGAGAATCTCTTGAGCCCAGGAGTTCGAGACCAGCCTGGACAACATAAGGAGACACTGTCAAAGAGTGATTTTTACACAAAGCGAGGTGCCTGATACCTGGTCATGCTGCCAGAGCTGGCTCTGTTCAGTTTCCTGCCAGCCTCGGGGGGGAACGAGACACTGGACTAGTAACTGCAGTTGGTCACGTCCTCACCCTCAGCACTCATTCACCAGACTCTGGACAATCTGTTTATTTTGAGGAAAAGACTCTGAACAAACAAGAAGAGGCTTTTTCAAAGGAGGAAAGTCAGGGTGTTAAATATCCTCCTTCATACGCTCAGCTTCCTTCCTTAAGGAAGGGCCCCAGTGGGAAACCAGAGGTGGGATCTGTCCAAGCAGGAAGGAGAGCCAGGAACCCGCAGCAGTAGCCTGACCTGATGCCGCAGCTAGACCTCAGCCTAACTCTGGCCTCCTGTTCTATATCCTCCCGCTTTGCCTACCCACTCACCACCTGTTACTGGGGGCTCCTCCTGCAGGCCTGCCTCACTCACCCTTCAGAGCCCACACTGGAAGCCCAGACTCACCTTGCCCTTATCAACAGCATGACCTCTCTCACAAGGCACTTGACCTCTCGGAGCCTTGGTTTTCTCATCCATAAAATAACCTTGCCTATCTTGTTGGGTTGCCGGAGAGAGAGACTGCCAGAGGATAAGACAGTCACGTTGTCCCATTCTGTGCCCCTGCACCACTTATTCTCTACTTCTCAGTCTACTTGGCCTACTCCTCCTTGCCAGCCCGTGCCTCACACAGCCTGTGTCTCACACTTATCAGTCCTCTGCTCTCCTCTCTTAGAGCTTCTACACCTAAAACTTCACTCATCCCACTCATTCTCCAGACCCAGCTGCCTCTTGGCTCTCTCTGCTTGCCTCTCCCATGAGTATCTCAAACTTGATTTATCAAAAACTGAATTCATCATCTTCCTCTCCAAACTTGGTCCTTATCTGGTGTTCTCCAACCCAGCAGTATCTTTAGCATCCATCCACCCAGCTGCTCAAGCAAGAAACTTTGATTCTACCCCAACATTCATGGATAGCAGCCGCAGTGGCAGGAGCAGCAGCAGCCATGTTCCACCATGTGGCCTGGGAAATAGAGAAAGCTGAACTGAAGCAAGACAAAATGAAGCAAACACATGCCACAAAACATGACAGAGAGTGGGAGGGAAGAGACTACCTGAGTTCCTAAAGGGCTTCACACTCCCGTTCTCTTCTTCAGCTGCTGCCTTACTCTTGGATTCTATGAGACTCTAATACCTTTTCCAATAACCCCCACCCTTGTTATTTTTTTGGCTCATGTTAGAATTGGCTTTCTACACTTACAAATATAAGAGTTCTGATTAATATAAACAATTACGTTAGTTACAGCAGGCTAGGTTGTGCTGTGACATATATGTGACTGAACTCCAATGCATGTCCATCATCAGCAGGGGGCTCTGATCATTGCAGTCCCTCAGGAAGCAGCCACCATCTTCAACGTTGTTGGTCACTGTTCCAGAGGGAAACTCTGAAGGGCCTGGCACCAGCTAGTCAATGCTCCAGCTCAGAAGTGACATGCCACCTCCATTCATAAATTAACCAGAAGAATTTGACCTTGCCCCTACTCACCCACGTGGGGGCCACAAAGCACAATCCTGCCATGTGTCCAGAAAGCAGAGAGCCAGAAATATTTGGTGAAGATTAAAAACTATCATACATTTTCTGCTGTCTATACTGTGCCAGGCCCTGAGCCAGGGGCCAGGGACACAGGAATGAGTAAGTCATGGCCCTTTCTTAAAGGGCTCCCCATGACTGTGGTGTAAAACCAATACTATGTTGGGTCCACCGAGACTCTGCTGTGTCTCAGAACAAGGAAATGTCTAGATTAGGGGTCACCAACTCAAATGCCTACAGGGGCCAGAAAGCTAATGTCAACAAGTGGGGAAGGGAGGAGAGGTGCTGCAGCCAACTGGAAATTGCAATTTTAAAAACATACCTGCTTCTGGCTGGGCATGGTGGCTCACGCCTGTGATCCCAGCACTTTGGGAGGCTGAGGCGGGTGGATAACTTGAGGCCAGGAGTTCAAGACCAGCCTGGCCAACATGGTGAAACCCTATCTCTACTAAAAATACAAAAATTAGCTGGGCATGGTGGCAGATGCCTGTAATCCCAGCTACTTGAGAGGCTGAGGCAGGAGAATCGCTTGAACCCAGGGCAACAGAGTGAGACTCCATCACACACACACACACAAAACAACAACAACAAAATACCTGCTTCCAATTGTCAGGCCGATGGCCCAGTGTTTCCAGATCTCTCCAATTTTCATGAGAAGCCAGAAAACCAAATTTTTACATGACAATTTCCCATTTTTTAAATGTTGGCAATTACTAAACTTAACCAGATACATACACACATATATAAAATCCTGTAAGCCAAAAAGAACATGTCTGCAGGCCAGCACCATGAGGGCCAGTTTGTGTTCCCCAAGTCCAGCACAGGAAGCAACAGTTTCCTGTACTCTGTGCTGGTCTATCCACACCAAGACTGCTGTGCTCAGCCGTGAGTGCTGCACCTAATGGGACACACATGAGCTGGGGCTGGTGCACAGACAGATGGGCAGGCTGGGAGAAGAGTTTAAACAGTTCAATTCCCCTTAATTGGTATGTTCAAATAGCCTTCTGTATGTCAAGCCCAGTGCTACGTGCTGGAGATGCAGAAGGAAACAAGGCAGAAGCAGCTCTACTCCTGCGGAGCCTATTGCCTTGAGGGGAACTCAAAGGATCTGGGGATAATTTCCCTGGAGAAGGCTCATGGAGGACAGACGGTGATAATAATAATGTTAAGATTTACTGAAGTTTTACTCTGGGCCAACATTACCCTCAATGCTTTACCTATAATTATGTCATCTAATTCTTACCACCATCCTTGTTTCATGTAATGAAACTGAGGTTCAGGAAGGTCAAGCAAATCAGCCACTACAACTGTGTACAGATTCTCTATGGTCCAGAAGAATGGAACAGGCTGTCAAATGAGAGCATGTACTTAAGAGGCTAACACAGTATGACTGTATGTGGCACTATACATAAGTGCTGAGTACATGTCTATTTCTTTTCCAGTCTCTGGAAGCATTCAAGAACAAGTTGTATGGTCATTTGTTAGGGCTGCTAGAGAGGGAGGCTGAGTATCAGATAGGTAGAAACACTGTGCATGGCCTTCCATCTATGAGAATCTAACTCCACTTTTCCTGGAATAATTATTTTCCTTTTTGGCAATAATAACTCAAATTATCAATGACTCCTCACTCCCACACCCCTACAACAGCAGCAGTGGCCCTGTGGATGGGAAACTAAGGCCCAGGAAGAATATGGACCAAATTACAGGTGATAAACCATCAATCAACTAATATTGATGGAATGTCCATGACACTTAAACCTTATTGTTCCAAGCTCTAAATCAGTGTGCACAGCAGGAAAAGAGCATGAGAAGGGGGCTTATACCTAAGACTCAGTGCCGGCTTTGGCATTAATTTACTTTGACTTTGAGGGTTTTCCTAATTCTTGTTTTCATCTCTTTACAACGAGGGGGTAGGAATAAACCTCTAAAGTCCTTTTCAGCTTGAATAATTGATATAAATTATTTGCATTAAAAAAAATCAGACCTCAGATGTAGGAGGATTTACCTTTCTTCCTAGAAGCCAGTGAGACCACAGAACCTTGGGAACTCAAAGGGACTTTACATGTGAGAATGGTCGGTCTAAGGCACCATCATCATGTGCCCAATGAGCACTTTTAAAATGTGGCTAGTCCAAAATGAGGTGTGCTGTAAGTGTAAAATACACACTATATTTTGAAGACTCAGCATGAGAAAAGGAACGTGAAATATCTCAAGAAAACATTTATATTGCTTTATATTGATATTTTTGCATATTGGGTTAATTAAAATACTAAAATTAACATCATAGGCCAGGCATGGTGGCTCATACCTGTAATCCCAGCACTTTGTGAGGCTGAGGCAGAAGGATCCCTTGAGCCCAGGAGTTTGAGACCAGCTTGGACAACATGGTGAGGCCTCATTTCTTAAAAAAAAAAAAAAAAATTAGCATCACTCATTTCTTTTACCTTTTTAACATGGATCCTATAAAATGTCAAATTACAATGTGGCTTGCATTGTATTTCTGTTGAACAGCACTGGTTTAAGGAGAAACTGAAGACCAGAGAGTAAACAACTTTTCCACAGAGCCAGAACTGGAACCAGGGTCCCCTGACTTCTCATTCAAGGCTCTTTCCACTCTTAATAGGCTTGGTAAGCATTCTTCAAGATGGCCCCTAATAATCCTCACCTCTTGTTGCCCTAGTGAAGTCCCTTCCACATTGAACAGGGCTCATCTGTTAGAAGACTACAGAAATGCCTGTATGATTTCTGAGGCTGGGTCATGAAAAACATTGTGGCTTCCAGATTGTCTCTCTTTGGCATGACTTGCTCTAGGGGAAGCCAGTTGCCCTGTCATGAGAACTATCAAGCAGACCTATAGAGAGGTCCACATGGTGAGGAACTGAGGCCTCTTGTCAACAACCACAACCAACCAGGCAAGCGAGTGCACCATATGGGGCGCCAATCCTAGAGCCCAGCCAAGTCTTTGAATAACTGCAGCTGACATCATAACTGCAAGTTCGTGGGAGACCCCAACCTACAAACACCCAGCTAAGCTTCCCCCAAATTCCTGACCCACAAACGATAATTAATGTTTACTGTTAAGTCACTAAGTTTTGATGATTTGTTACACAGCAACAGATAATATGCAGCCTTACAAACTTACAGGTCTCATATAAAAAAACTCACTTCTACCTTTGGCATTTGTACAGTGTGAGAAATTATTCTTGTTCTTTCTCCAGTCTTTGGCCTAGCTCAGGGTAACCCAACTAAAAACTGCTAAATTATCAAACTTGGGGAATCAAACCCAGGAAGGTAAGATTCCATTTTATTCTTTGAAGGTTCTTCCCTTTTCCCTTTATTGCAGAAAGAACCCAGGTCTCTTGACAATAAAAAAGCACCACATCATATCACCTTCACCTGTGCCATTCAGAGATGTGATTTCCACAAAATTGAGGGAACTAGAGCCCAGAATTGCTCAGTTAGACAGAGTATTGAGGAAGTAACAATAGAGAAATGACAATCTATGACATCTAAATTTCTCTAAGCTGAGACACTGCTGTCAATAGTAGTGCTAATGTTTTATACAGCATGTGTTGCTTTTCAGTGTTGTCACATTTAGATATAAATAAAACAGGATACATATGAAAACAGTGGCTCAGAGCTCATGGTATGTCCTTAGTTTCATGATCAGTGAATGATACGCCAGGTCTAAAATCTGTGTTTCAGTAGGTGACTCAAGTCAGGCTTCGTGCTTCCCAAGGCACGAGCATCCTCGCTGTTATGAGTACTCTTCAGTTGGGGCTGTCCTCTGAGATCAGTGTGCACTTGTAGATCTCCTTAAAGGCCACAAGGAAAGGTGGCATTACTTCATCCACGGTGACGTGCCTCTGGAGCTCCTTACTCAAGGAAGTGACGCCTGTCCCAACCAGTCCACAGGGCACAATGTGCTCAAACCACGTGAGGTCTGTAGAGCAGTTGAGAGCCAGGCCGTGGGACGTGATGTGCCTTCCACAGCGGACTCCTGCAAGGCAAGTCAAAGGGTCTTAGAGTAGATACCCTCCACTCTCCGGGCTTCGGGGTCCCTCTCAGGGCGATGAGAGAACCGGACTAGATCACTAGTTTTCAAATTTTGTTTCTGGAGAAACAAGGAATTGTGCACAGATGGGAAAAGGAAACAAATGAAAGGAAGGGGTGCGTGGCTTCAAGGCAGCTGCACTCATCATGAGGATTCCAGGAAATGTCTTTTAACAGATTCCAATACTTAAAAAAAAAAAAAAAAAAAAAAGTTTGGGGACGGGCGCAGTGGCTAACGCCTGTAATCCCAGCACTTTGGGAGGCCGAGGCGCGCGGAGCACGAGGTCATGAGATCGAGACCATCCTGGCCAAACCAGTGAAACCCCATCTCTACTAAAAATACAAAAAATTAGCCGGGCTGGTGGTGGGCGCCTGTAGTCCCAGTTACTCGGGAGACTGATGCAGGAGAATGGCGTGAACCCGGGAGGCGGAGCTTGCAGTGAGCCGAGGTTGCGTCACTGCACTCCAGCCTGGGAGACGCACAGCGAGACTCCGTCTTAAAAAAAAGTTTGAAAATTAGCACCCTTATTGCCATGACATTGTGATTGGCTGGAAGTAACCTGGCAATCCACTTCTCCTGTCTCTCCATTCACAGAAATGCGTGTTCGACTAGATGATGTAACGTGCCTTCTGCTTCTGAATATATGGTATCCGGGAAAGGGCTTAAAAACTCAAACGCAGCGGGTAGCTGTGATTCGAGGCCCGCGCTAGATACGCCTCCTCCCGGCCCGAGTTCTACCCTCACCTCCATTGGTCCAGCCCCGTCAGACCCCGCCCCCAGGCCTCAAGCTCCGACCCCGGCTCTCAGGTCCCGCCCTGCGCCGCGGCGCTCACCGATCGCGCAGATCTTGCGATCGTCCAGCCAGACGCCGGTGTAGGGCGGGGACCGCGCGCGGGCGTCCTGCAGGCCCTGGAGCTCGCACAGGCGCACGGCGCACGCCTCCAGCGCCGCTACGTGCATGCGCAAGCGCAGACCGAGACGCCGCAGGTCGAGTACCGGGTGGCAAAGCAGCTGGCCCGGGCCGTGGAAGGTGGCCAGGCCACCGCGGCCTGTGACGCGCACCTCGGCGCCCAAGGCCCGTAGCCGCGCAGTTTCCTCGGGCGTCAGGCCGCCGCGCAGCCCGGCCGTGTACACGGGCCCCGCGGGCTCGCAGAGCAGGAGCGCGCCCGCCTCAGTCCCCGACGAGGCTTCAGTGCCTGGCTCGGCCTGTAGCCGCCGCAGCCAGCGGTCCTGCAGCCCCAGCAGCTCGGCGTACGGCACCCGACCCAGGCGCACCAGCCGAACCGCGGGTTGCCGCATGGCACCCACCGCTGCGTCCGCGGGACCCCGCCCTCTCCCTGGGCTTGGGGGCGTGGTATGAGGGGCGGGGACTCAGGGGCACGCCCCAAGCCGCGGCTCCCAGGTGCGTGTTAAAAGCTGGAGGGGGGATGTGTGATTCCAGCACCCAGCGCAGGCCGGCCTCCTCCGTTCGTTCAACAACCAGTATTTAGTGCCTGCTATGTTCTGCAGGCCCTGCCCTAGGCGCTTGATACAGCGGTGCACAGCGTATGAGAAAGCTCTGTCCTGGTAAGCTTACATTCTTACAGCAGACAATAAGTGTTTAAGTATTTTTTTTTTTTTTTGAGACGGAGTCTCACTTTGTCGCCCAGGCTGGAGTGCCGTGGCCGGATCTCAGCTCACTGCAAGCTCCGTCTCCCGGGTTCACGCCATTCTCCTGCCTCAGCCTCCCGAGTAGCCAGGACTACGGGCGCCCGCCACCACGCCCGGCTAGTTTTTTTTGTATTTTTTAGTAGAGACGGGGTTTCACCATGTTGGCCAGGATGGTCTCGATCTCCTGACCTCGTGATCCGCCCGTCTCGGCCTCCCAAAGTGCTGGGATTACAGGCTTGAGCCACCGCGCCCGGCCAGTATTTAAGTATTAAGTAAATAAAGTTATTTCACGTATAAGGTGTTAAGTGCTATGAAAAGAAAAATAAAACGGTAACATGGTATGTCCTGGGTTGAGCCCCTGGGGGTCGCAAGAGGGAGATTAGCTTGCCTACAAGGTTATTGGTGGGGACAGGGAGAACTTAAAGATCAGCACCTGTAAGAAAGTGAAGGAAGGAGGAATTTGTAGGCAGAGCGAGAAGTTGGCCTGCAAAACGGTTTCAGCAGAGGCCTTTACCAATCCCAAGGGATGCTTGGAGCCTAGGATGACCCTTCAGAGTAGTTCCACATTAAAGCAAGGGGGCCAGAAACTCATATCCTTGCATTGACCAGTCATGGATACAGGCTACACCTGGAGAGGCGCTGTGATTTTTTTTTGTTTGTTTGTTTGTTGTTTTTGGCAAGACTGCTTCCCTTGATGGAGGGGGGCCCCCAGAGAAGGACTCAGTTGTGAATCATCAGCAACCAACTCCAGAAGCTGAGGGAATGACTGTCTAGGTGTCTGAAAAACATTTCATAAACATAGACATAAAGATCCTAAGCAAATATTAGCCAATCAAATCCAGCAATTTATAAAAGGATTAATACATCATGGTGAAGTAGGGTTTATCCCAGGAATGCAAGGTTGGTTTTGCATTCTAAAATCAACGTAATTTACGTTAGAAGAGAAAAACCTTCATTGGAAGAAATAATAAAACAAAAACTTTTTTAAAATAAAAGCTATGATTTTGTTCAATACATACAGATAAATCTGTTGGCAAAAATAAACACCTCTTCTGACCAAAAGACTCAGCAAACTAGGAATAGAAGAGAAATTTTCCAGTCTGATGAAGGGTTCAAATTATCAGGGTTTGGACAAGAGAAATCACATATGTACTATTTTAATCAAATGTTTTATTTGAGAAAATTGGAGACTCATATGCAGTTGTAAGCAATAATATGGACAGATTATGTGTATCCTTTACCCAGCTTTCCCCAATGGAAACACCTTGCAAAACTGTAGTACAATATCACAACCAGGATACTGACATTGATACAGTCAAGATGCAGAATATTTTCATCACCACAAGGATCCCTTATGTTGCTCTTTGTAGTTACACTGCTTGTTAATTCCTGGCGAACGTCTGTGTTGTATAGATGGATGGAATCATACAGTATGCAACCTTTTAGAATTTTTTTTCACTCAGCATAATTCTCTGGAGACTTATCCAAGTTGTTGCATGTATCAATAGTTCATTTCTTTTTATTGATGAGTAGTAGTCCATAGTATGAATGTACCGCAGTTTAGCTGTTCACTCACTGAAGAGCACCTGGGTTGTTTCCAGTTTTCAGATATTCTGAGTAAAGGTACTGTAGACATTTGTGTACAGGTTTTTGTACGAATGTAAGTTTTCACTTCTCCAGAGTAAATGTCCAGGAGTGCAGTTGCTGGGTTGCATGGTAGTTACATGTTTTGTTTTTTAAGAAACTGTCAAAATGCTTTCCAGAGTGGCTGTACCATTTTACATACCCACCACCAGTGTATGAATGATCCAGTTTCTCTGCATCCTCACGAGCATTAGCTTTTATTTTAGCCATTCTAATAGGTGTGTGGTGGTGTCTTGTGGTTTTAATTTGTATTTTCCTATTGACTAACGATGTAAGACATCTTTTCATGTGCTTATTTACCATGTGTATATTCCCTTCAATGAAATGTCTGTTCATGTCTTTTGCCCATTTTCTGATTAATTGTTTTTTGTACTGTTGAGTTTTTAGATATCTTTATACATTCTAGATATTAGCCCTTTGTCGAATATGTGCTTTGTAAATAGTTTCTCACAGTGTATGGCTTGTATTTTCATCCTCTTAACTGTATCCTTTGCAGAGCAAAAGTTTGTCATTGTGATAAGGTCCAGTTTATCCACTTTTCCTTTTATTGATGCTTTTGGTTTAATAACTCTTTGCCCAGCCCTAGATCCTGAAGACCTTCTACTGTCTATTTTTTAAAAGATTTTTTTATTTTACATTTAAGTCTATGATACATTTTGAGTTATTTTTTAAAATAGGTGTAAAACTTTGGTTGCTGTTGCTGTTGTTCTTCTTTTGTTTGTTTGCATATGCATGTTACATTACGCCAACACCATTTGTTCAAAAGGCTATGTTTCCTCCATTGAATTGCTTTTATGCTTTGTCAAAACCAGTGGCACATATTTGTGTGATCCTATTTCCAGTTTCTGTATTCTGTTCCATTGATCTATGCGTTTATTCCTCTACCAATACAGGTTGAGCATCCATAATCTAAAAATCTGAAATCTGAAATGCTCCAAAATCCTAAACTTTTTGAGTACTGACATTACGCCACCAGTGGAAAATTTCACACCTGAACTTATGTGAGTTGCAGTGAAAACACAGGTGCACAACACACAGTTCATGCAACATCCCCAAGGGGAAAAGACCCTCCCAGCTCTTTTCTGCTGCAGTTTTTCTGCTCACACCTGGAATTACCCATCCCCACAAAGGGTAATTAAATGGCCTGTGTACAGGCTGGACACACCAACAACACGTTTCCCAAAATGCCCCATATGGGGCCAAGACCTATGTGCATTACTCACTGCATTTTTTTGCTTATTCTCTGCTGTGTGGTGTAAATATATTGTTGAAAATGTCAAAAAGATCTGAAGATACCCCTGTGAATATCAGTGATAAGAAAAAGAGGAAGCATTTATGTTTATCTATAGCACAGAAAGTCAAGTTGTTGGAGAAACTGGACAGTGGTGTAAGTGTGAAGCATCTTACAGAGGAGTATGGTGTTGGAATGACCACCATATATGACCTGAAGAAACAGAAGGATAAACTATTGAAGTTTTATGCTGAAAGTGATGAGCAGATACTATTGAAAAATAGAAAAACACTTCATAAAGCTAAAAATGAAGATCTTGATCGTGTATTGAAAGATTGGATCCGTCAGCGTCTCAGTGAACACATGCCACTTAATGGTGTGCTGATCATGAAACAAGCAAAGATCTATCACAATGAACTAAAAATTGAGGGAAACTGTGAATATTCAACAGGCTGGTTGCAGAAATTTAAGAAAAGACATGGCATTAAATTTTTAAAGATTTGTGGCAATAAAGCATCTGCTGGTCGTGAAGCAGCAGAGAAGTTTACTGGCAAGTTCAGTAATGATGATGAACAAGATGGTAACTTGGAAGGATTCTATATATCAAGTGAGAAAAAAATAATGTCTGACCTCCTTACGTATACAAAAAATATACATCCAGAGACTGTCAGTAAGCTGGAAGAAGAGGATATCAAAGATGTTTTTAACAGTAATAACGAGGTTCCAGTTGTTCATTCATTGTCCAATGGTGAAGTAACAAAAATGGTTCTGAATCAAGGTGATCATAATAGTAATGATAATGAAGATGATGTTAACACTGCAGAAAAAGTGCCTATAGATGACATGGTAAAAATGTGTGATGGGCTTATTAAAGGACTAGAGCAGCATGCATTCATAACAGAACAAGAAATCATGTCAGTTTATAAAATCAAAGAGAGACTTCTAAGACAAAAAGCGTCATTAATGAGGCAGATGACTCTGAAAGAAACATTTAAAAAAGCCATCCAGAGGAATGCTTCTTCCTCTCTACAGAACCCACTTCTTGGTCCCTCAACTGCTTCTGATGCTGCTTCTCACCTAAAAATAAAATACAGTATGCAGTAACCTCTTAGTCAAAACATAGCATCATACTTGGAAACTGAAAGCCTACTGTTATTTGTTATTGTTGCTTAACAGCTGATACAGCTATTCTGGTGACACTACTGTGCTGGCTCACTTAACCTGAATACACTATTTTTTTCATTGTATTACTGGTATGTCATATTTTTTACTGTTAAGTACTTATGTGTGAATAAGTGTTAGAAAATGATTGCTTATTGGTAGCATATAAATTCAGAATCAGGAATGATGGTGATGCCAAACAATCACAGATCGTCCACATGGGTGGTGGAGATGTTAACACCTTTGCTTTCTGATGGTTCAGTGTATCCACACTTTGTTTCATGCCAAAATTATTTAAATTATTGTATAAAATTACCTTCAGGCTATGTGTATAAAGTGTATATGAAACATAAATGAACTTTGTGTTTAAACTTGGATCTTGTCCTCAAGCTATCTCGTTGTGCATGTATAAATATTTCAAACTAAAAAAAAAAAAAATCTAAAATCTGAAACACTTCTGGTCCCAAGCATTTCAGATAAGGGATATTCAACCTGCACTGCAGTCTTGATTGCTGTAACTATATAATAAATCTTGAAATCAGGTAGCATGATTGATTCCACTTTATTTTTTCCTCAAAATGGTTTTAGGTATTCTAGTTCCTTTGCCTTTCCATACAAATTTTAGAGCGATATGGATGTCTAAAAAATACTGTTGGAGCTGGGCACAGTGGCTCATGCCTGTAATCCTAGCACTTTAGGAGGCTGAGGCAGGTGAATCACAAGGTCAGGAGATCGAGACCATCCTGGCTAACATGGTGAAACCCCATCTCTACTAAAAATACAAAAACAAAGTTAGGCGGGCGCCTATAGTCCCAGCTACTTTGGAGGCTGAGGTGGGAGAATGGCGTGAACCCAGGAGGTGGAGCTTGCAGTGAGCCAAGATTGCGCCACTGCACTCCAGCCTGGGCGACAGAGCGAGACTCCATCTCAAAAAAAAAAAACAAAAACAAAAAACTGTTGGTAGATCTGGATTGGTGGCCACATAAAAATCTTTTTGGGATTTTTATAGGAATTGCATT
Source organism: Papio anubis (assembly GCF_008728515.1). NCBI lineage: Eukaryota > Metazoa > Chordata > Mammalia > Primates > Cercopithecidae > Papio > Papio anubis. The sequence goes on along the minus strand of NW_022167222.1, from coordinate 15,495 downwards.
AAAGTTTGTTATCAACTTGGGGAGAATTGACATATTTGCTACATTGGGTCTTCCAGTCCATGAACACAATATCTCTCACCATTTATCTAGATCTTCTTTGACTTGTTTCATCAACAGTTTGTAGCTTTCAGCATACAAATCCTATGTGTGTTTTGTTAGATTTATACCTAAGTATTTCACTCTTTTTTGAGTGATTGTAAATGGTATTTAAAATTTCTGTTTCCACTGCGAGTATATAGAAATGCAGTTGATTTTTGTGTATTTATCTTGGGTCCTACTTCTTTACTAAACTCACTTATTAGTCCTATGAGTTTTTTGTAGGTTCTTTAGGATTTTCTATGGAGACCATCATGTCATCTGCAAATTGGGACAGTTCTATTTTCTTCCTTTCTGATATGTATGCCTGTAATCCCCCTTTTTTTGCCTTATAGCACTGACTAAAACTTCAGTACTGTGTTGAATAAGAGTGGTAATAGCAGACATCCTTGCTTTGTTTCCAGTCTTGGAGGGAAAGCATTAAGTCTTTCACCATTAAATATAATGTTTGCTATAGGTTTTTGGTAGCTGCTTTTTATCAAGCTGAGGAAGTTCTCCCTTTACTGCAATTTTTCTCAGAGTTTTTATCATGAATGGTGTTGAAATTTGAGAAAACTTTTTCTGTACTGATTGATAGAATCATGTGATTTTTCTTTAGCCCATTAATATGTACATTACATTGACTGTTTTTTGAATGTTGACTAGCGTTGCATAGCTGGAATAAACCCCAGCTGTATAAATCTTTTACTGCTTTCTTGCATTTGATTTGCGAATATTTCATTGAAGATTTTTTGCATCTAAGTTTATGAGGGTTATTGCCTGTAGTTTTCTTTCTTTTGTACTTCTTTACCTGATTTGAGTAGAAGGGAAATACTAGCTTCATAAGATGAATTTTTAAATCTTCAACTTTTAAGTTCAGGGCTATATGTGCAAGATGTGCAGGTTTGTTACATAGGTAAACTTGTGCCATGGTGGTTTGCTGCACAGATCATTCCATAACCTAGGTATTAAGCCCAGCATCCATTAGCTATTCTTCCTTATGCTCTCTGTTTCCCCACCCCACCCCTGATAGGCCCTGGTGTGTATTGTTCCCCCACCCCATGTGTCCATGTATTCTCATCATTCAACTCCCACTTGTAAGTGAACATGGGGTGTATGGTTTTCTGTTCCTGCATTAGTTTGCTGAGAATAATGACTTCCAGCTCCATCCATGTCCCTGCAAAGGACATGATCTTGTTCCTTTTTATTGCTGCATAGTATTCCATAATGTATATGTACCACATTTTCTTTATCGAGTCTATCATTGATGGGCATTTGGATTGATTGCATGTTTTTGCTATTGTGAATAGTGCAAATGAACATACATGTGCATGTATCTTTATAATAGAATGATTCATACTCCTTTGGGTACATACCCAGTAATGGGATTGCTGGGTCAAATGGTATTTCTGCCTCTAGGTCTTTGAAGAATCACCATACTTGTCTTCCACAATGATTGAAGTAATTAACACTCCCACCAACAGTATAAAAGCGTTCCTTTTTCTCTGCAACCTCACCAGCATCTGTTGTTTTTTGACCTTTTAATAATCACCATTCTGACTGGCATGAGATGGTGTCTCATGGTGGTTTTGATTTGCATTTCTCTGATGATTAGTGATGTTGAGCTTCCCCCCGCCCCCATTTGTTTATTTATTTATTTAAGAGACAGGTTCTCACTATGTTGCCCAGGCTGGTCTTAAACACCTGGCCTCAAGCTATGGGCAGTTTAAAGGATCTGTATTCTGCTGTTGTTGGATGCAATGTTCTATAAATGTTAATTAGAATCAATGGTTAATGATATTGGGTGAGTTGTTCTATATCCTTGCTGATTTTCTGTCTCATTGTTGTGCTGATTGTTGAGAGAGAGGTGTTGAAATCTCCAACTGTTGTGGATTTATGTATTTCACCTTTGGATTCTGTAAGTTTTTGCTTCACGTATTTTGTGTCTCTGTTGTTTGATACATACACATTTATGATTGCTATGTCTTCGTGGTGAATTGACCCTTTTATTATTATATAGTGTTCTTCTCTGTCTCTAATAATTTTCTTTCCCCTGAAGCTTACTTTATATGATATTATTGTAGTCACTCTGCTTTCCTTTGGTTAGTTTTACATGATATATCCCTTTTCACCCTCTTACTTTCAACCTGCCTTTATTGTTATACAGTCACATACCACATAACGATGTTTTGGTCAACAACAGACCACATATATGATGGTAGTCTCATAAGATTATAATGGAGCTGAAAAATTTCTGTTGCCTAGTGACAACCTGATGATTCTGATGCTACTATGTGTATGTCTTAGTTTTAACTAAAAAAATTAAAAAGTTTTAAAAAAGAAAAAATTTAAAAATAGAAAAAAGCGTATAGAATAAGGATATAAAGAAAACATTTTTATACAGCTATACAATGTGTGCTGTAGGCCATTGTTATAGAAAGAGTCAAAAAGTTTAAACATTTAAATGTTTATAAAATAAAAATGTTACAGTAAGTTAAGGTTAACTTGTTTTTGAAGAAAGAAAAATATTTTAAAATAAAGGTAGTGTAACCTAAGTGTGCAATGTTTACACCTACAGTAGTGTACAGTAATGTTTTAGGCCTTCACATTCACTCACTGTTCACACATAGACTCACCCAGGATAACTTCCAGCCCTGCAAGCTTCATTCATGGTAAGTGCCCTATATACCACATTTTTACTCTCCCTTTACTACATTTTGATATGTTTAAATACACAGATACTTACCATTGTTTTACAGTTGCCTACATTATTCAGTACAATAATGTGCTGTACAAGTTTGTAGCCTAGGAGCAGTAGGCTATAGCATATAGCCTAGGTGTATAATAGGCTTATACCATCCATGTTTGTTTAAGTGTACTCTGTGATGTTCACATAATGACATAATTACCTAACAACTCATTCTCAGAGTATGTCCCTGTTGTTAAGCCATGCATAATTGTATTTAAAGTGAGTTTTTTGGGAGTCCCAGGTGAGAGGATTGCTTGAGGCTGGGAGTTTGAGAGTAGCCTGGACAACAGAGTGAGACCTTGTCTCTACAAAAAAAAAAAAAATTTGCTAGGTGTGGTGGTATTCATCTGCAGTACTAGCCACTTGGGAGGCAGAGGCAGGGAGGATTGCTTGAGCCCAGGAATTTGAGATTACAGTGAGCTGCAGTCATACCACTGCACTGCAGCCTGGGAAACAGAGCAAGACCCTGTCTCTTGATTATTATTATTGTTATTATTTTGAGAAAGGGTCTCACTCCATTGCCCAGGCTGGAGTGAAGAGGCATGATCTCAGCTCACTGCAACCTCTGCCTCCCAGGTTCAAGTGATTCTCATGCCTCAGCCACCTGAGTAGCTGGAATTACAGGCGTATGCCCCCATGCCCAGCTAATTTTTGTAGCTGTAATAGAGATGGGTTTTTGCCATGTTGGCCAGGCTGGTCTTGAACTCCTGGCCTCATGTGATCCACCCACCTTGACCTCCCAAAGTGCTGGGATTACAGGTGTGAGCCACTGTGTGAGCCAAGACCGTATCTCTTTGAAAATAATAAATAAATAAAATAGTATTTTATAGACAGCATGTGTTGGGGGCCGCACTGGGGGTGGTGGAGAATGAAAGAACACACACAAAGACAAAGACACACAGAGAACATGGCGGCCGCACTCAGAGCCTCCGCCTCACTTTATTTATACTCCATAAACCTCACGTCAGCAGAAAGAATGCAATGCAAAACAAACTTTCTTTTCCCACATGTAACCTTCTGCTCAGTACCTTGTTTCTATATTCTTTCTTTTTTTTTTTTTTTTTTTTTGAGACGGAGTCTCGCTCTGTTGCCCAGGCTGGAGTGCAGTGGCTGGATCTCAGCTCACTGCAAGCTCCGCCTCCCGGGTTCACGCCATTCTCCTGCCTCAGCCTCCCGAGTAGCTGGGACTACAGGCGCTCGCCACCTCGCCCGGCTAGTTTTTTGTATTTTTTTAGTAGAGACGGGGTTTCACCGTGTTAGCCAGGATGGTCTCGATCTCCTGACCTCGTGATCCGCCCATCTCGGCCTCCCAAAGTGCTGGGATTACAGGCTTGAGCCACCGCGCCCGGCCTACCCGCCTTCTTGGCGCCTACGGGAGTTCATTAAAAGTTCAGTTGGAGATACTGTCCTTGAGCCTTATCTATTCTCAGCATACTGTTTTCAAAGGCCCCTGCATTTCCCCCCTTTTAATTTTGTTTTGCCTCAATCCTAAAAAGGTAGCCCATATTTGTTCCTGTGTTTTCTTTTGGTTTTGGTGGCGACGGAGGGAGCATCGAATCACCAAAAGAAGTAGACCCAAACCAAGTGCCCAAAGCAATATACTTCCAGAGATTGTAGAAATCCATGTTTTTATCTGAGTCCATGGGTTAAAGGCAGCAAGGCGCTGCCCCAGTTCCTGCAAGGTTACAGTTCCAGACAGCACATGTAATTGTTGTCGAAATGCTTCGGAAATGTTCTGAGTGAGCTCTTGAATGTCCAAACTAATATTTTTATGGCCAATTAATAATTTTCGGATTACAGTCCAATTTTGAGAGATGTTAAAAGGCACAGGCGTTACACAAAATTGAGTGGAATTCCAATCACATTGTAATGTTACCCGAGTACTGAGTACAGTGAGCTGATCTCCAAGCCATGTCAACGCTTGCTCCATGTTGTCCAATCTTTCAGCAAGTTGAGAATCAATGTTTCGTTGTTGAAACCATAACCGGTGAGATTGTTCATGCCATTGCTGCACAAATTCAGCATTTTGTATGCTTTGATGAAGAGCGAGCCCTGCTACAGCCGCAGTGGAGGCAATAGCAACAAGACTCATCACTGAGGCAATTATAAGTCCAAGGGCACGGCGGGTTCGCTGAAGAGAAGTCCAAATATAAGTTTCAAGAGGTGATGCCCCCCACGGTCGCGTAAGATTAACAGGTAGCCAAATTTCCTTATGAGCCCTGAGGATATAAATATCCCCAGCAAAGTTGTGCCACCAAGAATGATTGAGGCAAGACAAAAATGTACACGTATTTGTACAATTAACAATTCCCGTATTATTATCCCATATCAAATTCCCTGCTAATAATAGGTAGGGCTTACGGACACAAGCAATAATATATTGAGAGGTATTCCGATATAACTGAATATGAAAGGAATTAGTTGGGTTAGAAAGATTAAGAGACATATTCCCCACAAAAGTGCTAATGGCATCGCCTGCAGCTAACAACTTCCAAAGATGACTCTGTAGTTAGGCCTCCTTCACACCATACCAAGGTTTCATTATTGTTAGCAGCAATACTTTTATTTACCCGGTGCCATTTCAAAGATATGTGACTAAATTTTATTTGAAAATCACCGTGCACACTTCAATCAGTTATTTGCATCCCATTGTATTCTAATAAAATCCGGGTTTTATTTCCCCGACATAGTTGCCACTCCAGCACCTCAATATTAGGAGAAACCTCTGGAATAGGACAAAAAGGTAAAGAACTAGGAATAGTTTCATTACTATATACAGTATGATTATAATAACAGTATTAGCAGCCACATAACTATGATTATAGTGAACAACCCAGGCTTCATACGATTTTCGGAGACAATGAGAACTATTTCCCATGCATATTGGAAGTTCTTCCACTCCAAATTGGTATGTGTTGTTTATAATTTCTGTTTCCCGTTCTATATTGTCCTTGTCTATATAGGGCGATGGCATTCAAGTAGTGTCATTGGTGAAAACCTTAATTTCCGCCTCTCCCCAGGCGACTCCCTGATACAAGGGTGGAAAGGGAATATAAGTGCAATATTCATACAAAGCCTCACTAAGGGAAATAAGTCCCCCGCCGAGGCACATCCAACAAAGGAAGAAATGCATGCTGAATCCAGTTTTCTTTTCAACAGGGTTTCAATCATCTTGTAGGAAACCACTTAGGTCCGCTCCCTGTAAGGACAAGAGCATAGCCCCGTTCCTGTTTTAGAACTTGCCCTTGAACATACTTACCTTCTTCATTAGGATACCAAATCTTTAAATTGTCAGTGGGGACTATCACCGAGGGAGGTGAGGAAAGATGGGTTACGACAGCGGAGTCTTGCAATTGTCTCCATTGATTCAAAATATAATTAAGGTAAAAAAAACCTTCAAAATCAAAAAAATTAAGGTAGAAAGGTTAACCTTCAAAAAAATCTGGTTTTTTGGGGGGGCTCATTTCCCCCTTTTTGTTTTAATAGTTGAGTTTTTAAAGTTAAATTTGCACGCTCAATGATGGCTTGACCTTGACTGTTGCCCGGGATCCCGGTGATATGTTGAATATTGTATTACTGTAAGAAAACTTGTAATTTATGAGAGACATAGGCAGGGGCATTATCAGTTTTAAGTATAAAAGGAATGCCCATAATGGCAAAACAAGCTAAGAGATGTGTAATAACAGAATCAGCTTTCTCAGATGGCAACGGAGTGGCCCATTGAAAATGAGAAAAAGTATCAATGATATGATGAACATACTTTAATCGTCCAAAAGAAGGAATATGTATAACATCCATTTGCCAAATTTGATTAACTTGAGTACCTCTCAGGTTAACTCCAGGATGGAAGGATGGAATACTCAAAGGAGCACAGAAAGGACAAGCTCGAATAAGAGAACGAGCTTATTTACGAGTTAAATGAAACCATCGTTGAAGGCCAGAACTATTAGTGTGATGTAGAGCATGTTCTTGTTCTGCAGCTTGCAAGTGGCCAATTAGAAGTGAATCAATCTGAGTATTTCCATGAACTAATAGTCCAGGCAGTTGAGAATGAGAACGAAGATGAGTGATGAATAAAGGAGCTCGACGTTGGCTCAAAGTAAAAAATAACAAGGAAAAGAGTTTTTGAAGAGAAGAAGTAGCACAAAGAGGTAAAGTGGCCTGAGAAATATAAGAAGTAACATAAACGGCATATTGAGAATCACTAACAATATTACAACCAGTAGTAGGGAAATCAGGTAAGACCATGAGAATAGCAAACTATTCTCCCTATTGCACCGAGGGATAAGGATAAACTGTAACTCAAGATTGATGAAGTTTCTTGCCAAGAATCAGAAGTTGCAAGAAGATAAATGATCTGACTATGAGTGAATTGAGAGATAATTAAGGAAGGATCTCCTCCCCAAAGTTGTCGACAGTGATGCCGTCCTTTGATGATCAGTTCAGCTAAACGATCGATATAAGTAGCCAAGCGTTTAGATGTTTTATTGGACAAAAAGATCCATTCTAGCGGCCGATTGGTCTGATGAATCATTCCTGTAGGAGAATGTAAAGTATGAAATAAACAAAGGGAAAGGGGAACATCGGGAAGGATATAATGTAAATGAGCCTTTTGAAGGTGCTCTTCCACAAGCTGGAGTTCCTGTAAAGCCAAAGGAGTTAAATGACGTGAGCTGTCCAAGTGACTGTCTCCTTCTAGAATAGAAAAAAGATGTTGTAACTGAATAGAGAAAAAACAATTTTTGAGATCTATGACCATTAATTTTTAACTTTGTGGGATAAGGGCAGGATTAGGAAGACCAGGCTGTAAACTTTCCCTAGGTTTAATGTAAACATTTATAGTTTTAAGACAAGACAAAGACAGGAATTCCATGCAGAAATACGTGGCTTTATATTCCTCTTGGCCATTTGTTTTTTGACTTACTCTTTTAGAGTCCTAAGTATTTCTTTAAATAATGGTCACTGTTTCACATAAATAGGAGTGGTGGCTATGAGTTTAAAGGATTGTAGCCCATTTTGAACATCATATTTTTGGCAGCTGAGGAAATATGAGGAATGTTTAAAAAAGCAGCAAATTGTTGTGAAAGATCTTGTTCCCAAAAATTAATATTGATAGGAACAATATAAAAATAAAAAAAAACACTTGACCTTGTTAACCTTTAGGACCAACACAGGTTAAATGTTCTACGTCTTGATAAACCACAGAAGCAGCACCCAAGCCAGTGAGTATAACTGAAACTTGTCTTTTTTCCTATTGTATAGGCCTCTAATTTAAACAAATAATAGACATATTCACCACCATATCAATTAACCCTTTAAAAACTATTTCATTAATGTGCAATGAACATAAGGGCTTTTGATTAGAAACTAAAGTTTCCCAAAAAACAGTTTTTTCTGTGCTACCAAACCCTCCCTATTGAGAATACGTTCCCTTGCCTCTAGGCATATAAATTGTGAGACTTGAACCATAATAAGAATTTTATTAGTAACATCATGTCCTTTTGGCAAAGGGCCACACTCTCTAATAGCTAATTTATATACTCCTCTATTAGGAGACAAAGTATAAGGCTGAGTAATAACTAAGTCAGCAGCGGCGCTCTGCTTAGTTGCCACATAAAGCTGAGAAACTGGGGTAAGGTGTGAGATCCTTAAGGAGGATTTGAATTTATTCCTTGATGTTGTAGGCCATTGCTCACTGGGTATTGTATGCAGATTTAGTCAATAACAAATATTTGTAAACAAATAAGGTGATTACAGGTACAGAAATTCAGTTCGTAGCTTACTATTCAATAGAGTATCTGCTTTGTAAAAAATGGTGGACCACAAAATACTCAACGGATTTTGGTTTTCAAAACACAGTGATGCTATCCAAGGCTAAATGGATACTTGAAATTGGGATTGGATCTGGTGCTGAGATACAACTTTTACTTAGTTATTGATTTTTCTTTCCTCCGATTATTCCAAGGAGGGTGACTACCATTTTTGTACTTTATAGAGCAGTCTAGAGGAAAGGGTTAAGCATGTAAGCTCTGGGGACAGAAAGTCATATTTTCAAAATATAATAGCTATATGACCTTGGATACATTTATAAAACTGTCTTAACTCTGTTTTCCTGTCTACAAAATGGTAATAATTATAAAATTTGTCAGTCTTAAAGGGATGTTGGAAGAACTAAATGCAAGTGAAGATTTTTTCACAGTAGTAGACACATAGTAAGTACTCAGTATACTATGGCTATTATTACTGTTATTATTGTTAATATTATGTCTATTAATTTTAGCTCTTTAATGTAACAAGTGCAGAACCATAATCTCACATCCTTCAGAGTCATGCTGATCTTGTATTTTTTGGTCCTTTGACTAGTTTAGTGATTTATTACAAGAAACCTAGTTAGTTTGTGCATTCTTTTCCTTTCTTATATTTCTCATTTGTAAAGACTGATAAACCAACTACACTTTCAGACCTGGTGACAAATTGTTGGGGCCCCAAGCCTGTGGGCCCCGGCTCCCATTTCCCAGGAGAGGAGACAGTAAATTTCCACTTTTATCAGTTTTGAAATGACATTTATTTGTCCAATGTCGACCTTTACCACAACATTTGTACACCTCTGAAGGCAGCTTTCTGCCTTGAGGGATAAAAGTGTTCAATTTTTATGACATTGTTTTTTGAAATGTCTAGGTTTACCACACTGAAAGCAAACACCTTGTTTGTTATTTCCTTTTAAGGCTTTAGACAAAGCTCCAGCAAATAATTGAGCATTATAAATAGCCCCTCCAACACTAACACAAGTTTTAATATATTTATCTAAATTGGCCCCATTGGCCTTTAACGATTTTAACAATTTTTGACAGTCAGCATAAGCATTTTTAAAAGACAAAGTTTGTAACAAAATTTTTGAAGCAAGGTCAGCACCCCCAATTTTCAAGACAGCATCCTGAAGACGGGCTACGAAATCTGAATATTGTTCATTTGTGCCCAGTAAAATCTTCACAGAGGAAAGGGAAGATTTTCCTGTTATCTTTACCTTATTTTAGGCCCTTAAAAACAAAGTCTTGATTTGAGTAAGGGCAACATCTTCTAGACCAGCCTGAGCACTAAGAGTAGCATATTGGCCCGTGCCTGTGAGTTGTTCCTCAGTGGCTCCTGGGGGATCACACATAACATTTTTTCTAGCCTGTACATGCACCTTGTTCATTTACCAGCCGTGCAATTGTAACCACTGAGAACGATCAAGAAAAGCCTTCCCCAAAGTTTTCCAGTCCATAGAAATTATCAAATTTTCTGATGAAAAAATATCAAGAAGACCAAGGATAGGGGTTCATAGTTAGAAATGGCAGCTTTCATTTCTTTTAAACATTTAATTTGTAAGGCATTAAATTGGACATTATTGCCACCATTTGAAAACTAAGCATTAGGAGCAAAAGAAGCACAAATAACTGGAAACAGATCCAGCTCCTTAAAATTTTTTTTTTTTTTTTTTTTAAATCTTTTCCTTATCTCCCTCCCCCAATGGTGGGCAAGGCACTGAGAAAACGTTGCCAAACAAAGGTAGAGATAAGGAAGCCGGGGGGTTGGAGGCACTGGAAAATCCTCTTTTAACAGGGCAGAAGGAAAAGAAACAGGGAAAGCTCACAAAGGTGAATTAGAAGAATATATCTGTAATATTTGTTGAAGCATTTCCATAATACACTGCATGTCAGAATTTCCCTTAGAAGAAGGAAGAGCTGGCTTTTTCTCTTCTCCCCCTTTTGCTACCCTGGCACAAATGGGCTCCATTTCAGATTTATTTTATTTTATTTTATTTTTCCAAATCCTCAGATACCTTTCCTCCTGTGGCTACATTACCACACTCCGAGTCAGTCTCAAGTAACTCTAATGTCTGAGTGATAGAGTTACACAAGGTCCACAATTTTAGAGGCATAATATCCCCTAACTGGAGAGCTCTAAGCAAAGCTTTTACTACCTGTAACCATTTTTTCCGATTCAGCTGCACTTTAGTCTGATACTGAAACCAGTAACAATGTTATTCAACATGGGCAAACAATCGCTTCAAAGTCTTTTTCTTTCACTTCTACTCCCATAGACAGCAACAGTCCTTGAAACAGCCATTAAAATTCTGAGGCCAGAGAGATGGAATTCCCATAATGAAAGCTTAAGAATGTTCCCCTTAACAATATCTGAGCCTTACCCGCTCCTAGGGGGTTCCCCTTCTTGTTCTCCCCTACTCACCCGTGCTGACCCTGCTCGCTGCGCCACTTGTTGGGGGTCGCACCGGGGGTGGTGGAGAATGAAAGAACACACACAAAGACAAAGACACACAGAGAACATGGCGGCCGCACTCAGAGCCTCCGCCTCACTTTATTTATACTCCATAAACCTCACGTCAGCAGAAAGAATGCAATGCAAAACAAACTTTCTTTTCCCACATGTAACCTTCTACTCAGTACCTTGTTTCTATATTCTTTCTTATTTACCCGCCTTCTTGGCGCCTACGGGAGTTCATTAAAAGTTCAGTTGGAGATACTGTCCTTGAGCCCTATCTATTCTCAGCATACTGTTTTCAGAGGCCCCTGCAAGCATGTAGTTAGGTCATTCTTTTTTCTACTCTGCCAATCTGTCTTTTAATTGATGTATTCTGACCATTTAGATTTAAGGTAATGTTGATATATTAAAGCTTAAGTCTTACCTTTTATTTTTTGTTACCTCTTTGTTCTGTGTATTGTTTCTCTGTTTTCTTTTTCTGATTTTCTGTGCTCAGCATCACTAATCATCAAGGAAATGTAAATTAAAATCACAATGAAATTCCATTACATTCTTACCTGAATGATTAAAATGTAAAAGACTGACAACATCAAATGTTGGCAAGGTTGTACCTCAACCAGAACTCTCATATATTTTTGATGGTAGTGTAAAATGGCACACACACTTTCAGAAATGGTCTGGCATTTCTTATAAAACTAAATATACACTGACCCTATAATTTAGTTTTAATCCTAGGAATTTACTCACAATAAAGGAAAACACCTATACCACAAAAACGCTTATATGACAATGTTCACTGCAAATTTATTACTAATACCCTAAACTGGAAACTGCTGAAGTATCTATCAATAAAATAATGGATATTCTGTGGTATCTTCATGAAATGGAATATTACTCAGCAATTAAAATGGGCAAATTATGAGTTCCATAGTGTGTGGCTCACAGCAATCTCAAGTACTATGACTAAGCTAAGCACTTCATGAATTTGATTTTACTGAATCCTTCTAGCCTTATGAGATAATCACTATTACTGCCAAGTGCTTTGTGTTTATTGTCTTAACTTTTACTACCCTCTGAGGTAGCATCCTCACACAAACTGGTGTACAGAAATACAATTTAATTCTGATACTAACCACCCAGTGTTGGCAGTGGACTCCACAGGTTTAATGGCACAATCCCCAGTAAAACTATTTTCACTTCAGATGTCAGTTGCATTTTGGGGGTCCCTAAGCCACCTGTGCTTCTGACCAACTGGCTGTAAATTCAAAGTTTCACATGACCCCCAAGGGTACAATAATTTTCTAGAATGACTCACAGAACTCAGGAAGGCACTAATGATATAAGTCAGGACCAGTTAAATGAAGATCCATGTGGGTGGAGTCTGGGAGGGTTCTGAATTGAGAGCATTCATGACCTCTCCCCCATGGCATCACCTTCCTAGCACATAGCTGTGCTCACCAACTGGGAAGCTCTACTGAGCTTTGGTGTTCAGAGTTTTTATTGGGGTCTCATTACATAGGCATGATTGCTTGGATCATTGGTCACATGACTGGACTCAGTCTTTCACAGTCCTCCTCCCCTCCTAGGAGATTGACCCAACCCTCTAAGTACATTGTTGGTCTTTCTGGTGACCATCCTCACCCTGTGTCATCTCATTAGTTAGCATAAACTCAGGTGTAATCTAAGGAGCTTATAAATAACAAAGACACTCCTGCTACTTAGGAAGTTCTAAGGGTTTAAAGTCTCTTTACCAGAAACCAGGGACAAAGGCCAATCAAGTTATTTATTATACAATAGTTAGGCATTATTATTATTATTATTTTATTTAATAGAGACAGGGGGCCGAGCGCAGTGGCTCACACCTGTAATCCCAGCACTTTGGGAGGACGAGGTGGGTGGGGATCACTTGAGGGCAGGAGTTTGAAACCAGCCTGGCCAACATGGTAAAACCCCATCTTTACCAAAAATATAAAAAATTAGCTGGTTGTGGTGGTGCATGCCTGTAATCCCAGCTACTCAGGAGGCTGAGGCAAGAAAATCGCTTGAATCTGGGAGGTGGAGGTTGCAGTGAACCAAAATTGGGCCACTGCCCTCCATCCTGGGGTGACAGAGTGAGATTCCATCTCAAAAAAAAAAAAAAAAAAAAAAAATAGAGACAGGGTCTCACCATATTGGCCAGGCTGCCCTGAAACTCCTGACCTCAACCATTTCTCCTACTGCAGCCTCCCTAAATGTTGAGATTACAAGTGTGAGCCATCATGCCTGGCCAATGAGTAGGCATTATTATTGTCCTCATTTTAGAGGTAAGTAGGGACCTATATTGATTGCTCAAAGTTACACAGTAACTAGCAGAATTAGGACTGAAACCTAGGTATGTCTGAATAAAATCTTGCTATTGTCTACTATATAGTCTGAAAGTTATTGCCACATGCTATTTGTTGAATGAATAAATTAACAGGAAAAGATCACAGGTGATTCTGAAATTTCTACCTTGTGGGAACTGAGAATGATCAAGGCCTTTTTCAGAATTTCATTGATGCTAGATACATTTATATTTGTAGGTCCTATCCCATATTAAAGTGTGTCTGTATCCCACATCAAGTATTATTATTTTTTCTGCTGAAAAAGATATTGAAAGGATTTTTAAAAATTTCTTTAGAAACCATTTGGCTACATGCACTCAAGTTATTATAGGATTTGATTTCATGGCACTCGCAGTGCATGGGTGGAATGTTTCCAAAGTGAGAAACTTGAACTTACGAATTATTTTCAAATGTAATAAAATGTTTATAAATACCAGTGTATTAGTTCAGTATGGCCTAAGCTGCTATAACAAAAGAGACTTCTTAGTACAGTGAGAGTACAGGGCTAGTAGGCAGGATTCTACCTCAGCATCCACTCCAGCTCTTGCCTTAAGGTCTGCATCACAGCCAGGGACAAAGCAGCCACATTCACAATGACAAAGAGCATCATTTGCACAGACTGCAGTGCTCATGTGCCTACTGGAGTTGTCCATAGTAGTAACTCTCACAAGTGTGTAGGGAGAAAGATGAAGAAGAGCTCATCCCCTACTGCACAACCAAAAGTGGCAGGTATCACTTATACTCACTTCCCATGGTCAGAACTTAGTCACATGACCACATCTAGCTTCAAAAGAGGCTGGAAGTGTAGTCTTTTACTGAGTGACCCTTGCACCTACCTAAAACCTAGTTCTACTTATAAAGGAAGAAGGGGATATATATAGTAGTCACTATCATAATTAAATTGCATAAACAAGTAATGAAGTTGGTATAAATTTATGTTGGTAGACATTTAATTAAACTTTTAATTAAAAGTTTATTGCTTTTGACTTTATGGTTTTTTGTATTTTGGTTGTTAAAAAAAAAGTGGGAGGGTTGTTCTTAAACTTTTTTTTTAAGGCCCTTGAAAATTTGTCAGCTCCAAGTGCTGTGCCTAATGGATACACAATCTCTGTGGATCATGAGGCCACTAATCAGAGAAGGAATGCAGGGTGGCTGTGATTGTTCTCTGCTTGGTCCCCCTTCTAGGTAGGAAGGCAGCCCCTATGAACTGGGTAGGCTAGATTCAGTATGCAATTTGTGGGGCTAAGGGAGTGTAGACACTCGAACAAATATTAACTAATCCTTACGTAGCTGGGGTTATAGTCCATGGGGCTGAGGGTGGGACAGGAAGCAGGGAGAGGCAGGGAGAAGGGAATAACAACTAGAATGAGACTCAGTGCCAAGAAATTGGTAAGGAAGACAAAATAACATGAACAAACATGCACAATGATAGGTTTCAGAGCAGATTATGAAAGTCATTGTGAGTCATCAGTGGTAGTGGTGGTGTTTAAAAAGAAACAGTGTCTAGATAACGCTGGGCTCTGAAGGAAAAAGAGGTTGGATTACACAAGGTCCTGCCTCAGGACATCTACAGTTTATAAATAAATATGCCCAAAATGGGGAAAGTAACTCTAATGACCTGTTTCCTGTAAAAGATGCTCCAGCCCAAGAACTGTCCTGGTATAAAGTAGGAGCCATTAGTAGGCAGGCCGGGAATCTAGGTTCATGTTTGGCCTCTATCACTATTTATTTGAGAATGTGAGCTCCTTTGGAGTAGGTAATGCGTAGTTTCATCTGTGGATCCTCACCTAGCCTAGTGCCTGGCACTTACTAAGTTCTTAGTAAATTCTTACAGAATCAATGAACAATTTGTTAAATAACTTGCTGCGTATCCTTGAACTGAGAGCTTTTACCAGGGGTCTTAAACCTAAAAGGAAACCGTGGGTCAGGGTGGCCTCCAGGTCCCTAGTGACCTCAAATTTTCAGGATATGAGGATTGATATTTGGCTACTGTCACACTAAGAAGTGCACCTCATAGCATGCAAAATCAAATCTGAACTCAACCCA